>NC_071403.1:55893128-56193128 GCF_017976375.1 Cuculus canorus | reverse complement strand
AACTCTGTTGATAGCACTAGTTTTGATTATAAATTCTAACAAATGAAGCAAGCATGCTCTCATTTTAAAACTTTTAAATTCTTCCTTAAGAATCAGCAGCTATAGGTTAGGGTCATTAAAAACTAAAAGCTCAGACCATCAGATACAGAAAAATAAGGCTACTGGCTGCCTAACATAGCCAAAAAGGCTTAGCAAAGAACTAGCATTGCGTACTTGCAATCACGAATTTCCATTGCTACAGCATTCAAATGCTGTGAGTACATATGACAAATCTTTAGTCCCTCATCTAGTTTAATTTCACCTTTCCAGATGTATCGTTTGCATTAACACAACTATATCAGTATAGTTACTATGGTTCCCAAGAGAGCCAGAGTAGCTGAAGTTCAAATTTTGTTTCCAAACTAAGACAGAGGCTAGAGAGTAAAGAAATCCTGAAGAAGCTGCTTCTAAGATGAGAGCACAGTGGTGCATGCAGTTACATAACCAAAAAACCAGTTTTCATTGCAATTACTATAAACGATCTTAAGACAGCCAACTTCAAATCATGGGTTTGAATTTTTTTCAGTCCAATGAAAAAGGATTTGCAATGTACAATTTTGCAGACTACAGAAAACTATCTATATCAAAGGCTGGATTTCTTTCTTTATAAACTGAAATTCTTAGTATCTACAGCTGTGTTTGGTCAAAAAGAAAACTTCACATCTTCCCATCCTTCCCATCCATTTATCAGAGGCTCCAATATCAAAGCACTGGATACAGTTTTGGAGACCACTGACTTTTTCCTAAGATGTATTTCTATCTGATAATTCCAAGTGATTTGCAAATTAAAACACACTTGAATTTCCAACATAAGTTGTATTTGATGGACATAACTTACTATGTACACAGATGTGGAAATATTAAAAAATAACTAATAATGGTAACACTGAGTACGTAGAAGACAGTTCTGTTTTCATTAAGTTATCTCTATTAATAAAGTACATTTGAAAATAAGGCAGAGCTTCTAAAATACTTATAAAATAGGTAATATAGAAGAAAAATATAACCCATACCATTTTCAATGATACACACAAAAGAAAATGTATTACTCGTAGTCTGAAATGCTTCTCTTCAATAACTGTGTTACAAGCAATGCAACTTTCCAGTAGCATATCATATAATCACTCCAGGACAGTTTACCAGTCTCCCATTTAAAGTATGTTACAAATGGCCTAGTACAAAATTACGTAAGCGATTTAAAATAGTTAGCTCCAATTTCTTACATCATGCTCACCTATGTTTCTCCTAATAACAGGGTCCAGAACATTCCCATATTAAAGTCTGAGCCTATAAAGTTATGAAAGAGAAATCTTATTATTCCTCCACCGGAAGCTCAAGCATTTCTGTCTTGTTTTTAAAAAGAAACACTTAAGTTTTCTATTTAACAGTAAGTGAAAAACCCTGGGTACATTTCCAAAGGTTATTATTTTCTGAAGTTCTGACGTTAAAATAGCACTATGTAGAGCAATTCAATGACTATAAATCATCAGTCAGCATTAAACCACAGATGTTTGTAAAGCTTTATCTTTGTAAAATTAGAAACCTAGACTTCAAAACTAACACTGGTAATAAAAAAAAATTCCTTTAAATAGTGGGAAAAGGGAAATGTTTACTCATTACTATTACTTCACGCAAAAATCTTTGCAATTGCAAAGATCCTTCGAGAAACCACTGCCGAGGTGATTTGTGTATAGTGATTTGACGTCCTTAATATAGCCCAGTTAATACTAAAGATAAAAACGTGTCAAAAGCACAGGACAGCACACTTCTACTCTTTATACTATGTCTCCCCAAGAATATAATTCTACAACTAGCATTTTTTTCCATAAGACTGATTTCAAAAAAGAAAATCAGCTAACCAAACAAAAACCAACTGTAACTAAAAATGAAAGATAAGGCAAATAATGAATGGGTAATTTGTTATGGTATTCTCATCATCTACATCAAGATGGACAGACAAGGAGAATCATAACTTCATTATCTACTTCTTGCATAAGGGAAGAAATATTCTTACTTTTAAGATTTTATATAAAGATCCCAGCTTAGATGTTCTGCTCCAGGGCCATCAACAGAAAAAGAACAAAGATGAGGAGAAAAAAACCCAAACAAAAAAAACCCAACAGCCAAAAAAAGACTATAGGAAGTACTGGAAAAATAGTCAAGAATAGAGGGGAAAAGTTTAAAAAATGGGATGAAGAATGAAATAAGTTACAGATAGCACAAAATGCATTAACAGAATAACTCAATATAATTTCTTCTCCAAAAGCTATGTCTACGAAAAAACAAATAAACTGAGCACATTCTAGAAGACAGACAGCACCCATGTCGAACCTAATTAGAGCTCCTAATCAATACACAATCCTGCTTTGAAAGTGCGTACACCTACCAAGTTTCAGGCAACAGAGCTGCTTTACTTCTCTTTGAGAACAGACTATTTCATAAGTTTCCCAAGGTCTTTTTTTAGAAATTACAATCTACCATTTCTCAAGTTTTACATTTGTAACAGCTTAAATAAATGGATACAGAGGAGGGTGGTATACATCTCCAGTAAATATTTTGAAGAAGAAGGGAAAGGGGGAAAAAGATAGGGTATTTAACACTGACTGTATTGTAGGCACAGTTGACTGATTTCCCTGGGTTCTAGAAGCTAAAGATGTCCTGAAGAAGATTCAGAGTAACAGATAAATTAAGGTACGTAGGAATAACTATTAGAGAAGCTTCTTTCTCCCATTATTATAAGGAAAGACTAGGCAGAACAAGAACCAGTATAAACTGCTACCGAAGTTATAAGCTAATAAAACCCAGACATATTTACATAATTCTATCTGATGACTACATGTCCAAATTTGCAAAACAATCAGCTGAAATATATGAAGGCACAGATCACCATAAATTTGTACCTACTCTTTAATTATTTGCCTACTTTTTGAAAAGGGCAAGTTGAAAACAGATTTATAATAATAATATAGAAGAGCACATTTTATATCTCCTTTCAAAATTTTTCTTACGAATAATATTCTAATTAATAATATTAGTTTTCTCTTTAGCACTATGAAGATCATTTCAAGGGAGTTGAGGAACTTAACAGACAAGGTTTAATTCAATTAAGATGCAAATCACTTAGCTACCTTGTCTCAAAAAATCATTCCCATCAACAGGTATTATTTTGGTGGTAACGAGCCACTGATCTACAGAGTTTCTACCACAGTACACAATGATGGAGAGAGCTTGTAGCTGGCCTGAAATAAATTTGTTGTTAGTCAATAGTAGTGTAAGCTCAAAATTTAACACTGCGCTAACATACCAAATACAGTATGTTCCTATGTGAGCTGTAAGAGATTCTTGTCCTCATTTTAAAAACTGACACTTGCATTATAGTAAAAATTTTCCACATAATAGAACTATTAAAAAGCATGCCAGAATTTCCTAAAAGACTGCTCAATAAAACTACTCAACCTGTGAAGCTACTGAACTTACCAGTATTAAACACACTGGACTATGGAAAACAAAATAAGAAAACCTACATACTAGTAGACTTTCCTCTTATTTTCCACTGTCATATTCTGCTACACTGAGTTTCTGATTACTTTGTTCTCATCCTATCTGCAAATGAACATACTCATTTGCAGTTCTGCAGAAGAAGTTTAAGTTTATTTAAGGGTGGTCTGCTGCAATCCCTTTTTTCCCTGGCTATGTGTTCTCATTCCGTCACTTCTGTCAGTGCTAAAACAAAACTGACTCTGTAGCAAGTCAGCTAATCCAAGGTTAAGCTCTCCACCAAATGGACTCCCTACACGGTCAGATGAAGGCCAGTATTTTCTGATGCAAAACAGGAAGCAGGAACAGCAAATCATGAAGGAATGGCAGGACTGCAGCAGCCCTTGGTTTGTACTGTCACGGAAACATTAATTCTACTTCACACTACTAAAAATAACACACTATCATGTCTCTTCCACATCAAAATAAGTTTACATGTATTACCTAGCAGTCACACCCAAGAAGTTTGATGCTTCATTAGCCTACCTACAGAGCTTCCCTTTTTATGATTTATATGATGTGCACTGTGAGAGACCTGCATCTGAACTGACAAGAAAGATGTAATACAGGTATTTCCTAAAAAGCTTTTAAGGACAGCAGTGTCCTTTTTCTGCTACTGTATCACTTATTCATTTCATAACTTTAATTGAACAAGCAGCAAACAAAGGATTGCACAGCATGACCAATATTTCAACAGGGAGACTACAGCAGCCAGCACTATATTCTCACTTGTGAGAGCAAAAATGTAAAACCAGCACACCATGCAGGAATGAATTAGAAAGAGCTATTCAGGGAAGTCAAACCTGCATGCAGAATATATTGTGGCTTTTTAGATAGCTAAAACAAATGAAATCTTCTCTTAATATCTTTCAGATGTCAAGCTTTTACTGGTCTTAGCTACAGGGCAACAAATTATGTACAATGTTACTACAATATCAAGTTTTTTATTTTTACTAAAGCTAAAGCAGGATTACAAATTCTTAAATTAAAATTATTTCTACTGTATCAAGTTTTTGCTATGGACTTCACAGCACACAAAATAAATACATCCTTCCATTTATTGTAAGGAGTTGAAAATAAATCACAACAGATATCTACACCTACACTTATAAAGCAGATATTAAAAATTTACTTTAATAAATAAGGCCCCACCTCATCACACTTGCTGAAAGCAGCCTTTGTGAAAGAAATGTTTCTAACTGATCCTATAAAATAAAACTTTCTTCCAATACTATTGCAATGTTATTGCCCTTTCATTATATTCTCTCTTGTTAGATAAAGAAAATGTGTTGTATATAGGAGTGACTAAAAATAGAAATAAAAAAATAACATCTCTATTAACAGGGAGTAAACAGATGTCAGTTAGCAAGCACTTATATACCAAGCATCACTATAAAGAATGTTCCAATTTGTAAAAGTCATCCAGTATAGAGCACATTAAACTAGATGAAACACTAGAATGTCATTTTCTGCTGCTGCTTTGATAAGGAGTACAGCAAACGTTTGGAAGAACAAAGTCTGTGAGTAAAATCCTTGCACACTAGCTTGACTACCATGGAAAACACTCACTTCTTTAGCAAAGCAAGCCATGCGGCATAACCACAAAATGCCTGTACTGTGTTATGTTAAAATCCCTTCACAATTTAAAGCAGCAGCTACCAAAGAGGAGATTGTATCCTATTTAACACAGATACTTTTGTTTAACCATTGGGTCGTATAGATCTGTTATATCTGTCTGCACTGTGTCGTCTTACAAGGATTTGCTGTGATTTTTGTTCGCATACTATATTTCAAGACACCGAACTCTAAGAGTATCATGTTCCATGAAGTTTACAGTGAATAGTTCATTCAGTACTTTTTCTTCGTTGCAAAAAGATAAAAATTATCTTCACGGTGAAAATCAAATCTTTCTTCCCCAGATTTCTTTCCACTATTTACTTAACTATAAAGTAGAAATCAGAGGTATTACAAGAATATAACAATATTTTGTTTTTATAAACAGCGTACGTTATCTGTTTTTATCTTTTGAAATAAAAATTAATTCTTAAGGTTTTTCCCAGTCCCATCTTTTATCACAGCTGATACTGAAAGCAGCCATCACCAGCACAGGTTTTCCCCGCTTTCTCCATGATCTTCAGCCGCAACACAGCAAAGCTGGTTTTATTGTACTAAAAGTAAAGCAAAATACAAGACCTTACAGTGTTAGGTTGCTTATTTTCCTCTGAAAAGAGCCAGTATATCAAATGGTACCACCCTGGTTAACAGATCTTCTAAGCATTCTGTTCACTGCTCATACTTCTACTTCTCTAGCAATGCATTGCACTTAAACTTACCAGCCACTCAAGCCAAAGTTAAATTCACCCCAAAAATGAAACCCTAAATCAAGAAGATTCAATCACTTTCACCAACTGCTTCAGCCTCTTGTGCAGTTTTCAGGTATCTTCACCGTTCTCATTCTGATTTTTACTATTCTATTATTTGTTAAGCATAGCTACTTTCTCTCTATTGTTTATGAAAGTGTTTAAAGGTGAGAGTGTATGCTTTACTTCCTTTATTTCACAGTTGCACTAATTCAGTCTTCTGAATAGCTTGCTGGAAACTGAAGACAGTCACAGCAGCAACTATAACATAGTTAAAAGACAGTAACACCAATTAACCCAGTAAGGGTTAACTTAAGGGTTGCTTGGTATTTCTGCTTTAACTTTTGAGGCTCTGTAGCTCTACAACATTGATTTTGTTTTGTTAATTTAACCTCAAGACTGCAAAATTTATTTTCAACTTCAGGTCCTCCATACAGCAAAAGCTATCCAAACTTTCCTCTATTATTAAAAGACTTCTTAGTTTTAGATAATTTGGATTCTACGAATTTACGTTATACATCACCTTGGCATGGAAACTGTGTTCTAGTAACATCTTTCTTTTGCATAATTTACTTACTCCTACTTTAAATTCCTCAACTGCAACACTGAAACATCTATTACTACTAAACAGGATAAAATGCTTGGGAACGCTATCAAAAACTGATGGTAATTGTTGTCCAATGCAAAAGGTTCTAGAAACGATAAAAATACTACCAATATAAAATTGGTTGTTTGTTCACTTCCATCTAGTTTGTCATAATTAACGTTACTGCATATTAAGGAATAATTATCTCTTACATAGCATGTTTTTTTTTTGTTTGAATTATCTTAAAAATATCGTTGCCATTGACATTCATCTACCCTAAGGACTTGGACACTACGAAATCAATATTGCTACAGTATTTTAATTAAACTCTTCTTTTATTTAAATAATGGTATTTCCCCCCATATCATACAGCTGAGTTTAAAGATACTCAAGACTGAGAAGCCTACAATTATTATTACAGGCAAGAATGAAATGTACTAACAAAATTAAACAATCTTCTACTGAAACCATTATCCCTTATCCATCAAAATCTTAAAATTCCATTGATGTGGCAAACGATACCCAGTTTGACAGGGTGCATCACCAACTAATACTATGTTGCAGATGCCTTCAGAGGAGATGAAGGCAGGAAAAAAGTAAAACTACAGCTGCCTGAAGCAGAAGAGCAATACAAAGAATTTGAAAAACACCTATTCCAGACCAAATTAGAATAGTTACGTAAAAGCTAGAAATATGATCTTTTCCTCAGAAAGGAAGTACGTGGAGTCAAAGGGAAAAGGAGTAAAAAGTATTTGTCTGAAATTTGAAATCTGTTTTATGTGTCTCATCCTATAGAAAGACAGTCAGTACAAAGGAGAAGTAGTAATTAAAGAGACCTGGGCATCTATACAACAAATGGAGTATCTAGAAAACACATTCAGCTAAAAGATTTTATTAAACAGTTTCTTAGAACATGCAGAAGTCTTGCATATTTCTAGCAAAGGAATTCACCCCTACTTCCCAGGACTTAAGGAATAATTCCAAATCCTTAATGACATTGTAACTCAGCATGCTATATTTAATTATCACATACATCCCCTTACATGGGCTCTGCGTTTTTTCTTATATTCTGCAGGGCAAAATCTAGAGCATACTTTGTCTTTCCTTTGCCAGAGAACTGCCCATCCTTACTGAACTTTTGTGAATAACAAACTCTCAAAGCTCTCACAATGAAAACAGATCAATAAACTGTAGGATTCACTTTAGAAGGAGGCATAAGGATGGTACAGCTCAAAGTAATCCCAAAAGCCTGCGGACTGCTTTATTCTTCCTGTTTTTCTTAGGGAAAACCATGAAGAAGCAATACCATATGATCTTGCAGGTCCAGATAATGACCAGTATCTACTCAACTACGGGAAAAGAGTTAGTCCTATACAACTCAAACTACAGCCAAAATAATAAAGGCCAATAACAAAGAAATATGAATTATATACAAAATAATAGTAATTTTAAATATGTAGATAGATAGACAGACAGATAGATAAAATCGGCTTTTTTCCTTAGAGAGACATAATTCTGCCTCAAGTAGTCCTTTTTATTCCTAAACTGTCTGACTGTACCACCATCTTGGTAAAAATCCAAGAGCAAGTGGAAAGGAAAACTAATAATTCACATCCACAAGGGAAAAAAAATTACTAGTAGTCCCAATTCATAAAGATGAGAAGAAACACAGTTTACTACTGATATAGTCTCTGTTCACCCAAGTACTTTCAAGTAGAAATCCATTTTAGAAATATGCCTGTTTGTTCACTGTTGCTAGAAAATTTAATTAGGCTTTTTAATATCTCCAGTATAAAATTAATGGATTATTCCAAGATATTAGTAGCTCATTCACATCTCTAATATTAACTTGCTTTTCTGAAATGTACCTCAAAAACCAAAGCATTGCCAATATACAGCAAAAATGAGACTGAATATTCTCTCCTATATAGTCTCAAATTTTATTCCAGTTGAACAAAGGTAAACCAGAAATAAATTAATATCTTTTTATCAGTTGTAATCCTCTGAAATTTACTTGGAAAACAGTAACAGTTGCTGCTTTTCTATCATTAGAAAGGAATTTCCAATTTTCCATTCATACATTTTAGAGCATCTTTGGAATCTTCGGCATGCAGTTTTCACCATCTTATTATCATTAGCTAGGATTTCTTTTTTTCCCCTCTTGCTTATCCTGACTATTTATGGCTTCCTTCATAAAAGTTTTTTATTTGTATCTTTTAATGCTAAAACAGAATTTTTCAACTCTCAAACTGCAACTATAATTTGATTAAACAGATATTTTTTATACTAGTTGAACAGATGCAATAGGTAGTGCAAAAAACGAGTTCACAAATATACTAATTCATTACTATGTACTACACATGCCTGTTTCAAAGAGGCACAAATTTTCAGCAATGAGAGCCAACAGACCTTTAACTCTTGCTCATATAATAAGCACCGCCCAGATCTCTTAGGTCTACAGATATGATACAAAGATGCTAATGAAATGAACTGTTTTCAGCTCATTTCAGTGTTTTTCAACTGATGTATATTTGGACAGTAGTTAGCTCTGTGTTTTTTTTCTGAAGGGAAAGAAAGAATTCTGTAATCAGGATTAGAGAGCTCCCTCAACTGATTAAGTTACTAAATGAGGCAAAATATTTTCGAGACAAAGAGCCAGCTGATGCTATCACAACGAAAAACTACTATGTTCATTGTTTCAAAACACACTCATCCACCAGCTCCAAAAACTAAGCAGAAGACAAAAATACACATAGTATACACATTAGTACATCAGACATACTGGTTTGTGATTTATCGGGTAATCTTGAACATGACACTTCAGTCATATTATTCAATAAGAGTGAGATAGAAGAATCAACAGGCATTTCACAAAATTAATTCTGTATCACATGGAAGTTTGAGTTATGCAATTTTTAAACTATTTCCTGCATAGTAGTTAGAGAATGAACACAAGGGTTTCAAGTTTTGCCCATATAAAAAATAAATCTCTTAATAACATGTCTAATTCTGATTATAAACTCATCCCTAACGTACTCAAGATCTCTTTAGGAAACGAATAAGTTTTGAAGATGTACTTTCTCTAGTTGTCTTCTGCTTCGACAGTGTGCAACATGAAGAGGTAGGTCTAAATCACTGTTTTTTATTAATTTTTTACCTGATTAATATTTTACCATATTTCATTAATTAAAAAATTAAGTCTCTCCTCTGATGTTTGGTAACTTAAAAATGTGTTCTGAATAAATGTGCTTATACAACATGTGTCACCACTAGTTTCCTCACATCCAGCACCTATTAGCATTCACTAAGCACCCAAAACCACACGGTCATTTTAATACCTACTACTACTTTCTTTCACAAGACAATCTCAGTTTTTCCTCCACTGATAAAGACAAAGGTCATTTTTATCACTTTATAATGGCACAAAAGTGGTGGTAAAAATCAGCACAAGATGCAAGTTAATGGCATGGGATGCACTACACAGCCATGCTGAGTTGCCTTGCTTTGAGTGAGAATACAGAGCAGATCTAAGAGAAGGGCTCTCACATGGTAGTTCTGGTCCCTGCAAAAGGCCCAAGGTCACCTGGCTGGGCAGAAGGCAGTTTATATTACCAGGAAATGAGAAAGACAACCCATTTTCCAGTTTTACTATGTTTATTCTTCCCCAGTATATTGACAGCAAAGTTTTTGATAGTGGGTTATTGCAGGGTTTTCTTATTTTTGGAAGGTGTTTAATGTGACAATCTAAGAAAACACACCTTCTCTGCTTAAAGTATCAGAATCGCCTCAACGCAAACCACAAAAGCATGTTGTACTTCCCCAGCCTTAAAGTGAAGTGTCCTTATACCGAAAGAAGATGAGAAAGCCAGTGTTTGCAACTGTTCAGCACTGCCTTTTAAGGGTGTATTTCCTTCATCTGTATCTAAAATAGGGAAAAAAAGCCCTCACGTCTCTTAAAAATATTATTCTGTTCTGAGGAATAATTCGATCTGGGACGAGACATTTTAAAGATCACTGAAGTATTACGAAATAATACCTAAACTTCATTTTAGGATGCCACTCTACTGGATGCAGTATTAATTGTATTTCAAAAGTAACTACTGGAAATGGAAACTGAAGACTTGTGCATACAAGTACTTACTGCAGGGATCAGTAACTTTTTTACTTCTTCAACAGCCCTCTTCAGTTTTATTTCTGCTCTGTTCTGAGCATCCTCCACAGTGATGAGTACATGTAAATCTTCATTCAGGTGTTCCCAGTTGGGCTTGCCTCGGTTCTGCTCTTCCTACAAAAAATTAAAACACAGAAGCTATAAAGCACTGTTACTTTCTGGATAAAGCAATCACATAAGCAGCAGACAAACTCAATTTTTATGAAGAGTATAAGTTGTATTTCCAGCAAAATGGGAAAAGACTTCTTTACGCTGTGGAGACTGTTTTGTTTTATGGAGTTACTTAGTAAGAACTTAGGCTTTAAAATATCTTTTGAGGGATTTTGTTTGTGTTTTGGAACCTCATACTCTTTTTTCATTGTTGTTTTAGACTACAAAACAAATGCATACCTTTCCCAATATTGCACAGTACTGCTTTCAATATGCTTTGGAGCCTTTAAAGTTTCGAACCGATAAAACTTACTGGTGGTTAAGCAACCTAGTATTTTCAAGAAAAGTGTAACAGACAATACAGAGAAACTCCACCTGAATAACTCCAAAGGCCACGAAAAAGACGTCAATTCTTCAGTGTTAAAAATCACTTTTAAATACTCATGAAGAAAAGGTTCAAGAATCAAACATTATGGAAGGAACAGAAGTTGTCATTTTCAAAGCAGAGCAACTTGTACTGGAGAAAGGGCAAAGAGGAGCAGATGACAAGGCTTTAATACTGAAGACAGGGGAGCACGTAACAAGACAGTCATCATGATACATGTATTCAGTTACATCGACAGCACTAATAATCCCAAAGATGTATCTGGTTTTCAGAAAGGGAGGACATGCTAATACATTTTTTTTAATGTAAACACTTTTAAACAACTGAAATCAATAAAAATAAGTAATACATCTGAGCATCCAGTCTTTCAAAATATAAGATAGTGGACAAAATGAAGCTTTCCAACTCAATTTTTATTAAATGGTGAATAAAGGTAGCTATATTTGCCAGAAACACAATTTAAATTTTACTATATTTAAAATGTAGTGAAATGAGTTAAAATATAATGTGGGGGATATCAAAACTTTAGTAAATAAGAAAGGTTTATTATGACTTCTGTATCTAAATAAAGGCCCATGAACAAAATCCCACTTACTTAGAACTTAAATTCCTGGGCATAATAAAAGAGATTCCTATTTATAAGACACACATTTGTGCCTTAACCACAAATCATATTTTTAAAAAAATTAAGGCAAGCAAATTTAATACAAAGTGTGTCCCTTTCCTGAAATTTCATTAAAATTCTTCTAGGAAATCAGACATGCAGAGGAAATGTTTGAAGATTTAATACCAACAAATGCTTGCAGTATTTTATATTCATATATACCTGAGGGAGCACTGTTCCTTAGAATGTTCTCTCTTTAATTCAGCTGCTTTAAGTCTGAAACATTTTGTGCAATAGACAAGGATAAGAATTGAGGAGGGGGAACAAAATCATGAGATATATAGGGAAAATTTATGTAAAAGAATTAGTACTTTGAATGAAATTTCTTTTCACTATTTCTCATGTAAAGTGCACATACGTAGTTCTCTATACCACCAGCTATAGTGATTTTTTTTTTTAAAAAAAAATGTTATCTTAGCCAACTTTCTAAACAGTAGTGGCTGTGAAAATATATCTGAATTTCAGAAGATGAAAAAAACAAGAGAAAAATAACCCTTATCTATAAAACAAAACCTGACACAAAGTTCAGCTGAGTTATAACATGTTCTCTGCTGTAATTCAGTCTTTGAGAGAAGTACCTACAGTTGCAGCTGATTTCACTCCAAAGCTCCACTATTCAAATCTCCACTATCACTATTTAAACAATTTTATTTCTTAATTTTTTTTTTAATCCAAAGCAGGAGCCAGTTGTTTTCTTTTAAGATCGTGACAAGCTATATTAATAAGAGGTAGAACAAAGTATTATGTTACAGGTATAATAAATGAGATAATGTTCCTATACCAGCAGAGGGCAGAGCAAGAAATATGCTGCCACCTCTTCTTGCACTGACTGGTGAGCGGACCCAGCGCTGGCATGGGAAAGGTACCAGTTAGTAACACATAAGATGCATGATAACTTGCATAACTATACTACCACGGGGGAGGAAGGGGAAAGGAAGGGCGGGGACTGGTGGAAGAAGCAAGAGGGACAAATGACAACAAAAGACGTCCCCAAGTAAAACAGCAAGTTCTGTTTCTAAAAGAGAAGGAACACGACATGCTTATACATAGTGTGGGCAAACATAAAAGGGCCTTTACTGTGATGCGTTACTTTCACAATGGAAAATAAAATGGGGCAAAGTCTCAAAATTTTTGAAGATTTGGAGCAGTCACCACCTGTCAGTAAGAAAAAATAAAATCCAAATTGTTAATAGGATATTTAGGCCCGAGTTGCAACTTCTAGAACACAGAAGAACACTTCTATAAAGTATAACTTCTACAACACAGAAGAACACTTCTATGAAGTATAACTTATATTTGTTGTATAAGACAAGGTAGCCTGCTTACCTGTTATTCAGTATTTAAATACTTCAGATTAACTATTAGTGCTGTACCCAGTAATTCTGTTGCAGCAGTTTTTGTTCATTTTTTTTTTTTTTAAATCTACACGTAAGAATACGCAGATGATACTGTAGATTATTTTTTCCTCACATCCCCTAATTTGCTTTTAGGTGGAACACATTGTGCATAAGGTCAATAATTGCACATACTATGGTCAGACCTCACAGCACCAAAAAATCATACTTATTGGAAAGATAACTGAACTAGTATATGACTTGTTCTATATATGTTCTCCTATGGTCACGATATACATTAATAAAAGTCCTGTTGTGTACAGTACTACTTCTTAAGTCAAATGGTAAGCCTGAAAGAAAGGTTAAGAAGAACATAAGTCCACAAAATATGTTCTGAAAAAAAACCAGACAAAAAATATAAGAAAACAGAGTTTGGAACAGGCTCCTAGTTCCTTCTGTTCTACCTCAACACAGGTTTTGAATTCCACCACTGCTTCTATTCTGTCCCATGAGGATGCTTGCTTAAGAGGCTAACAGTTTTCCAAGAAATGCACTTTAGCTTATTGAAAAATGTTACACCAATACGTAAATTTTGTTATTTATTTATTTGGTTTTACCAAAAGCAGGAAATTCAGACTTACACTAGGTCATTCATTCAAACAGAAAGTCAGAGGCAAAATGCTTGACAGGGCTAGGCTCATGAGAGGAAAGATAACCTGCAGCCTTTAGCAGTGAAGAACTGCAGTTTTCTTATGCTACCTCAATCTTTCTTTAAACACTGAAAGGATTGTTTGGAAAAACAGTTTTCCCTCAAGTAAATTCTTTAATTAAACTAGTCCCCTATGTAACAAGTCTTGAAAACACTGTTTGCCAACACTGTTTTATTACAGGAAAGGATGAATGGGTAAATTGAATATATCTGGAATTGAAATTGGAAGGTGTCTTTCTTAAAACTCATTAAATACGGTCCAAGACTGTAAGAGCTGGCTAAGGTTTTCTTTTGAAATTTTTTTTTGGAGGAAATGGTGAAAAGATACGCAGAAGAGAATAACTACAACTCACCATGATGCATAATGTAGAAAGAAAACTACAAACTATGGCTGTCTTGAGGTGAACCACAGCTAAGACAAACCAGGTCATTTCACAGAACCATAGAAAGACTGAGATGGGAAGGGACCCTGAACATCACCCAGTCCAAACCCCTGCTAAGAGCGGGGTCAACTCTAGTACATTGCTAAGAGCCAGGTTTTAAATATGTCCAGGCATTGAGACTCAACCACCTCTTCAGGTGACCTGTTCAGTGTTCGATCAATGATCAGTCACAATAATAATAATAATACCCAAACAAACCCAATCTTTCTCTTATGTTTAAATGTAATTTCTCTCATGTTTGTGTGCCCTTCGCTTCTTGTCCTTCAGTGGCAACTATAGAGCAGTTCAGCCTGGTTGCCAGGTCTACTTATAGAAAAAGCAGCGAAGATTAACAGAAATTGCCATAAGAGTTATTTTGGGCAAAAAGCATTTGTTACCACTGTAGGCTGGGTATTGTGCAGCAAGAAAACCAGAAAACCTGAATGAAAGGGTCAGGAAGAAGAAGTTCAATTGCATATATTCAAAATTATATTACATACACAAGAAGCAATTTACAGCACGAAGTTTTCCTGCATCCCAGAGATTGTTTATGGAAGAATTATACAGGAAAAATGGAGGCAGCGAAGATGCAGGAAACTACAGAGTAAAATGATTTATGCCACAACCTTGGGGAACAACAAAATCAGAAAAGCTTAATTACAACCCAACTATCTTGTCTACTAAATTAAAGAACATTAAGAGCAACATAACTGGTAGATGAAATTTCACTGTGTTCCTTGTTTGACAGAAATTTCAATATCCTTAAATGTAGCCTGATCCTATAAACAGATTTTGCATTCCTTCTGCTGCCTGTGCACATACACTCATTATCCTAAGTGTACCTATAGAAAATAAGGGACTTGAAGAAACTGCTCAGTATTTGTTTTGCTATTAAGGTCAATAGATCAGGTAGTTAAAAAAAAAACCAAACAAACAAAAAAAAACCCAAACAACCCCCCCACCCCCAGCTTGCTACAACTCCTTAAAATTGATTTGCACAAAGATGGAAGAATAAGTAACATAATTACAGGGTTTTTTTTCACAGTTGTTTTCAAATTTTTGTTTTTATTTTCCTGGGAACAGATATAGGTGGGAGCCAAAAAGCAGGCAGAGGATGTAAGAGATTTGCATCTGAACAGCCAGGCTTTAATATTAGAACAGTTGTTCCACTAGGAGAAATATCCTACATCCAGCTCCCTGTTGATTTGTGTCCTGTGTTCTCCATACCATCCTACCACAGTAATTCCAGGTTGTGGTCTTACACTTCCTGCATCCCAATCCTTTAAAGGCTATTGCTATTTACATATTGATAACCCATCCCAAAGCTTCCTTAATACCTCGACTACTGACCTAATAAGAAACAGACAGCTGCTCACTAGCAGTAAATCTATCTAGTAAATAATTTTCAAACTTTAAAAAAAAAAAAGTAACTGTCAAGCTTGACTGAAATTCAAAAAACAAAGATTCAAATGGTAAAAGAGGGGAAATATTTTCAGAAAGCAAGCCATCACAAAATATTTTATCAAGAACTCAAAACCTCAACTTTATTTTTCAACAGAAAGCGTTAAAGGCCTTCACATTATGGTCAACTGACTAAAAATAAGTTGACAAATTAAAAAAACGGTAAAGTAGAATCCAGTAATTTACAGCCGTGAGAATGCCATTAAAGGAAAATGAAATGAACACTGAAAAGAAATTCTTTCCTAATATCTGTTTATATGCAGACAGCGATATATTAGTTATACAATAAAGAAAGAATGAATACAATGTGGCAAGAGTAGAAAAAAGTTTTACACACTGGCATTTTATTCAGAAAGCTACGGCCTGCAGTATCACAAAAATACAACTCCCATCCTATGCAGTTTTTCCCTTTGACTCATACAATTTCCAGTAATATTCACCACTAGCAAACAGAAATACAGCTCAGTACGAACAGCAGGGACCCTTTAAAAAAATAAAGGTTCAAGGAAACGTAGAGAATGAACCTTAGCATCCTCACTCACCTTGAAGTGATAGGTTATTAAATCCTGCTTTCACTAACCTATTACAACAAGCTGCTCTCCCTACTGAATGACAGAAAACACAGAAAAGCTAGAGTAAAAGGGAAGAATATTTTCATATAATGTCAAATGGAACGCTAAGATTAAAAGTCACCAGAATAGCTGTAGTCCTTTAAACCAGACAAAGGTTTAGTTCAAGTACATTCTAAGAACTTTAATTAAAATTATCTTAAGATATAAAAAGCAATATAATCACTCATAGCCACTTCTCACATTCAAACAGAGGAGGCAAGATATGCAGAGAAGAAATTCAGTTATTTAGTAAAATTACCACATTATATTTTGTCTAATAAATTATGCTCTAGGCACATTACAATTCAGAGCAGTTCTAGCTCAATGTTTCTTTTACCGACACAGTTGAACTGATAAAACGAAGCCAGATGAATCTTAGAAGGATTCTCTTTCCTCTAAACTAAATCATTACTTCCAGCCTTTCATGGGCCACAAGAGTTGTCCAAACTGTATTGATCAATGTAACTTTTATTCTTGTAACTCTTCTTTCTGCCAAGCTGAGCTACAAAGTTTTGATTTTATTTTTTTGGCATCTCTGTTGCAGAGATAGTTGAAAACAAACATCTGGAAGAGAGAGGATGTCTGTAACATGTTGTGCAAAGAATAAACCATTTCAATGTCTCAGATACACAAATAACTCCACATTAGCTGATACATATTCGTAAGAGACACTTGAATAGTCTCATAGCGCTGTCTTATTGTATCCTTTTGTGACCTACCTAACACCTTCAGAAGGTTCACTCCCCTCAGCAAGCAGTTCCCATTCTTCCACTGGACCAGCCCTGGCACCACACCAACCTTTCAGAGAGCCAGGCCAATATGCTGATACAGCAAAACCACATTCCCTTCAATCCCCAAATGCTGCTGGACAAGTGAATTGAGTAAGTTCATAAGGGACTATTGAGTGCCAACACAAGGTCAGCACTGTAACAGGGAAAGGGAGATGATTAGGTACCGTATTTCAACACATAATTGCCACTTAAAGACTGTCTGACCACGTCTCATGAAACTATCCTAGATGAAATCTAATTATGCATGTGCCAGGGACACAATACACAGTTACCTTTATTACCTGACATGAATTAACTTGTTCAGCTATGTAAGAAGTAGGTATTAAATGCTACTATGTAGTAATAATTGTAAATACAAACATAGAATTTGTTCTTTCCATTTTTGCCAGGCAATCTAAGTCCTGACAGGATTAAGGCTGAAAACAAACAAACAAAACCTGAAAAACACCACCTCATGTCCCCCAAACCGGTATCCACGTGATATAATCCTGACATTAATATTTCAATGCAAGTTGTTACTTCAGAAGAGGCCTGCAAACAACATAAGTGTTTAGGTAAGTAGCAAAAATGGAGGGTTTTATCAGATGAAACTCCATGCCAGCCCTGTAGAAAACCAGTTTAAAATGATGCACTAATTACAGTATCTGTTTGAACAACAGAAGTAATTTTATAACATGAAGCATTGGAACACACTGATTGTCCTAATCCCTGCTGATAAACTGCTTTAATTGTGCAGTTACAGTCAGGCAAATTAACATAGACTTCTGCTCCTACTGAGCTTCTAATGGTAGCAATTCACAAGTAGGAAGCTGATGGAAAAAATAAAGTAACAAAAGAAATGCTGAAGCAGTAGCACCTGGTCAGGGGAAAACACTAGTTTACTACACATTAAGAATTTCTGATGTAAGTTTTCTCCTATGGAAGCAACAGAGTAATTGCTTAAATTAACAGTCACACACTTACTGTTTTGGATGTCAGACACATTAGTATTATTTAGCATGTCTTAAATTATCTATTACTCTCTTTCTCTCCATATATATATGTATACTAAGCTCCCTTCGAGACAACTCTGGATTAAGAAGCGGGCATCTTCCAGCTCACATTAAACTAGCTGGCAGGTATCAAACATTGTCAAAGGGTATTATCTAAAACAATCTTCTAAAAATTATTCAGAAAAAAAAATCCCATGGCATGAAACAATCCAATGTTTAAACACAAAGAAGAGGATTCTGTTCTCTGTCTCAGAGTCTCAACACAGACTTTGTGTTCAGGAAACTTCAAACCAGGTGCTACCTCAAGTTCAGATCTACCCTGCAGTCATAATGGTTCCTACATGCACCAACACCACACTGCATCTTTCTAAAAACTGTCTTCAGAGCACAACTGAACTGATCCAACAACTATGGTCTGCTGACAAAGGAGGAAGCTCTTGCTGCTGCCCAAGCCAGCTCACTCATACCCACCCAGCTTGGCAGGGTTATAAGGGGCCAGGAAACTGCTCTACAGAGCCGAGGCAGCAGAAACTCACCACCACAAAGGATAATTTTCTGCAAAACGTGCAACAGGACTACATTTCTCCAGGATTTTCTTTATGCATATTTATCTCAACAAAGTTGGTTTGTGGCAGTGAAAAACAGCAGCAATGACTCGTGGAATGAGCTGTATTGTTGAGTGCTATCAAAACTCAGGAGGTCTATTAAGACTATTTCACTGTTTTGGTATGAAAGTACCTGGATATATTTGTTAGAGAAGAATACAATTATTAATACTAATACTTAAAACTACCATGAAGTGTCAAACTCCACCTAGTCAGAGGAGTGAGGCTGCTAATTTCTCTCACTTTGGACTACGGGTAAGAGTTTTAATATTTTAACTGTACTGGTATTCCTGAAGTAGTAAACTTAATAAACAGTTACACTGATATCCAAATATAATTTTATTCCCCTACAGAAAAGTGAATAAGCATTACAAGGCATTTCACAATACTGTGATTATTCCCACATATTAACCAGTGTTAATGTACTAATATCTGTAAATAAGTATCGAATTCCCTCCAAAGAAAATGAAATACCAATAAAACCTGACTGTGATGGTTGTCTTCATTCAGGGTTATCTTCAGCTTTTTGAAGGCAAGTACCTCCCTATTCTGAATCTCAAGATACAAAAAACATTTTAAAATGAATGCGTAAATCAACAAAACCCTATCTGTGACACCAGACGCATTCCTCAAAGCAGTCTCTAATAAGGAAATACAGGCAGTGTTTATTTCAACTCATGACTCAAGTCCATTCATTAGCAGTCACTGATGAAATTAACTTCAAAATAACCTGCAACCAACATCACTTCTGCATAAACCTATCTCTCTCTAAGTTGACAAGCATTATTAATCTGTACAAAGCTGATTTTGATACTCAGCTTCAGATGGAGAAAAGCTGACAAAAGTATTATTTATCTACCTTAGTATCAAGCAGCATCTTTATATCACGCCCTTTCAAACTACTCTGTTTACAGAGTCTTAACATACTTTTAAGTTTTATTTTACTAACTTTAAAGGATGTTAAAATCAAAACAAAATATATCCAGAACACCCATTATTCCCACAGCCATAGCCTAAAAAAATATTTCTTAAAAAATAATACTATTAAATTTATTCTTTTAAGTACATAAAGATCCTTCTGTATATCTCAATTTTCACTTAAGCAGTATTCTAGTTTTACTGTATTTTAATTTGCCGTTATGTTTCTACCCAGAAGAAAGATTAGTAGACCAGGCTACCAGCCTTGCTAACACATCTCTATATTCCACCCAAAAATTTACCATAGTGTCTAAAACTTAGCTAAAATAAATGCTGGAAGGCAAAATAGTCTTAATTAAACTGAAAGTCTGATGCCTGTTTTTCATCTAAGATTCTCAAACTAGGAGAGCTGAAAGTGTTGACATCCATAAAGACCTAATCTAATATACTTCCCAAAACTAAGCTAAGGCATGGCAACTTCAAGAAAGTTATTCTTTTAAGAAAGAAGCTGCAACTCCAAGAAAATGCAATGTAGCAGTCCAGCAATTGGGATACTGGCCCAGAAAATGACAATCAAGATCCCAGTATCGCCTCAGCCAAAAATCCATCAACATCACAACGCTGATGTTCCAGGAGTGTCCTAACATCAAGCCAAAGGAAGGCTGAGCAAGGCACCTTCCACTGCCCAGGTGGGGAGAAAAAGAAAAGTATGCACAAAATTGCTGTAGACATCTCTAGCCCAATGACGAAAGAATGTCAGCAGGAGGTGGCTTCCTGTTCTTTTCCTTATAACTGGAGGCTTTTTGCACTTGTAAATGAGTGGGTAAAAGCATACACAACACTACTTTGCAGAGAACCTTTATTTGCAACTTCAAGGTGAGTCCCTTAGTTTTTCCCTTCCCCATTTAAATGAAACTTGCACTTTCGTCCATGCAATGAACACAAAAGATGGAAACCATCATCAAAACCGGGGGCTTAATGATGTGGAAACTTATGGGAAATACCTGAACTGTGGTTTCACATTTCTGAATACTTACTTATCATGTGAATAGAAGTGCTATCACTACTCCTCAGCTGTATTTAAAAGAAAAAAAAGTTCAATAGTTTCTTAGGTTCTGAGAAACATTCCCCAAATATTTCTTAAGGGATTTTTTAACAGTTTTTAAAAAACTCAACATAACAAAAAAGAAAACAAACAGAAACAACTAACCCCCAAACGCTGTTCTTGACTGCAATTTGGACTGTTCACACCATACTGAATTTTGAACACTGCAATCAAGGTAGTATGTCACTAGCACTTGAAAAAGTAAAAAACAAACAAATGATTTTTTTTTTTTAAATGGAGAATGTGATCAGCTCTTTGGCTGGAAATATAATTTTACATTTTTCCAAACATTTTATTTCCTCTTATTAAGTACTAGCATGTAACTTTCATCAACATTAACTGTCTCAGTTAATTGTAGCATCCGTCTTTACTAATTTTCAACCATTCTTATTTCTCTAATCCATATTTTATTTCCCCTCTGCCTTGCTTAGATTTGATTACTGCCTTGCATAGCAAAGCTGGTCAATGCCTGAACACTCCTGTCCTTGACAATTTGAGCTCAGTGTTAAATCCATTTCCAGTTAAGCTCATCCTCAAAACCCTGTGCTCTGGCCCTTCCATGAGAGCTCCACATAAAAGTGATGTTGAACAAACCATGACGGTCAAGAAATAATAAAATCAAGTCACTATTTTCTTCAGATGCTATTCCTGCTTAATCTAAGCAAGAATTCCAGAAATTTTCAATCATTTATATTAAAAGTCTAAGAAACAGGAAAAGCTACATTAATTCATGCTTAATTTATTTCTTTCCTTATGTATAATCGGGAGTAAATGAGCAATTTTTTTAATTCTTTATTTCACCCTGTATTTATAGCACCATTAAAGAAAAGGAGGAAAAAGAAATACAAAGAGAAAAAGATGTAATAGCTACGTGACCTTTTGGAGCTACCAGAATAAATAGAGCTTCTTACACCCTGCATTTTAATGCCAACATATCCACACTTCTGCTTTCCTAATCTCAATTTGTCTGTAACTTCCGGAGTCCAGTGACTCAGCCTCTACTTAAAAATCCAACCATTTTGCATTCAGTATTTCCTCAAGGATGAGGCACATAAATGCTTCATATACATATATACGCACATATATATAAATATGAAAAATATAAGATATATCAGTATGGATTCTTCTGTATTGATCTTGGTGAAGGTCTTTAAGGAGCAAATTGTAAAGACACCTGTGTAAGATGAAGATAGTCACATCAACCCTTCACTTTAAGTCATTAAATAACTGTAAGCTTTTAAGAGAACTACTCCCCATTTTCTCATGTTGCTAACATTTGCAATTTGGTTACTAACCTCCCTAACATCTTTTCAGAAACTGCTTAATGCTTAGTAAGAAGAGTCAAATTTCACTTACTCCATATCTTTTCACAGAAGTATACAAAGACGTCACATTTTGAACAGAAACTGAGACTGAACATGTTAACGTGACCTGTGTGTCAAGAAAAATGAAGAGTGCCACCTCTTAACTCTCAATGTAACAGACAAGTTTCAGACACAAAACTCTGCACAGAACTGCCAGCAAAATTTAAGAAAATTAAAAGGAAAACTCTTGCCTAGTTCCCCACACCTCCTCAAAACAAATGAAGTAAGAAAGAACAAGTTCGTAGTTTTTGTTCTCTGCATGCAAAAAAGAGCAAACTGACCTCTGTTTAAGCATATGAACAGTTACCATTGTTTCTTTAAAACCAGATGACTTGCAATGTAACATAAAGTTATCTCTACAATAATACATTCTAAGTTTTATTTCAGGACATTGTGATCTTTAGGTTTTTACTGTTTGTCAAAGCAACAAAAATAAGAGACTCGTGACACAAACCAAACATACCTAGGTAGTAGTTAAGCTCTGAATAACTTCCCGAGCCATAAAGGAAGTTTAAGAAGAAGAAAAAAATAAAAGGGTTTTTTAGATCGGATCAGGACAGGTTAGCAAGGAAAAAGGGTAGAGAAAGGGGAGTAACTTTAATACTTTAACCAGTGACACTTTGCCAACAGTACTTGACCGCTGGGCTACAAATACACAGCAAAACACAGAACAGAGGCTATCCACAGAAAAGCAAAGCTGCTACTGCCGCCAGGGCCAGGCTGACTTGGTTGCTATGTCAGAGCTTCAGCTCAAGACCTATGTTCCACTGCTTGGGAATGGCTCTTTCTGTCCTGGATAAACGTGTAAGTTAACAACAGCTGTGTTTTGACAGAACATGAGCCATCAGACTGAAAAAAAACAGAGATAGGGAGAGCAATCAGTGTTACAATAGATCTCGTGCATAAGCTCAAGTGCTTTGTGGAATCCTGACCTTAACAAAAGCAGGCTATCAGCATTTATATGATTATACCTAATCTTTTTCTTATTTCCTTTTTATTATTTCAGTCCTTGGGATGAATCCACTTCGAAGATTCTCTCAAAGATGCATAATGAAGAACAGGTGTCTGAATCACTCCTGCTTTCTCTACGTCTGCAGGGATGGCCAGAAGATTCAAGGTAGCTAAGTGCTTGCCCGAATAATTGCATTGAATTACGCCAACAAGAAAATATAGCACTAAACATAAACCAAACTTTCATAAGTGGTTGCTTAAATGAATATTGCCCGATTTAGACACAATGTCTGTGCTTATGATTAGAGCACTGATCTTGCATAGTCACCTCAGAGAAATTCTCCCTACTCACAAGTCTGAACAATTCTGAGTTTTCTTGTACAGAACGGTTTCTTCCATCAAGTTCAGTTCAACAGCAAAGCTGAAATAAACTGCTCACTCCTACAAAAACAAGTAGCTCCATTCCTTTCTCCTTCCTCTTGCTGCCTACAGTTTTTCCCTCTTCTTTGCATCAGCAACAGCTTTCATTGGGTCCTCCTAGAGCCAGTTCAGCACAGCAGCAAACAAACTACTGCTGTCAGATTAGGTTTTGCCTGTTTAACAAGCTGAACTGGCTCAGTGACACAACTCACAAGCAGCAGACGGAGCATAAGGGATGGCACAGGCATATCCCTCCGCAGGAAGCTGCCAGCTGTCAGTCTCTCCATCAGCAGTCTGCACAGCCAGCCCAGGCACTCCCCTGCCTCAGCAAACCACTCACAACAGCGGTGAAGATGAGGGAGCCCCTTGCTCCTACTACCTCACTTGCAAGCCTGTAGACATCTTGGGCACTTATCAGTGCCACTTACGTCAAATATAATTTTACTATCGTAGGTAAATCACTATTTAAAAATTAAGTATTCTGAAACAAGTTTCCACTCACCTCAAGTTAGGTGTGCAAAGCAATCAACATTTTCCATTTAAAATGTTACATTGTTTACCCGAGAAAGGAACATTTTACATCCCATTCTGTTAGATAAGGAAGAAAATAACTAGTCATTTACAACACTGTGATTAAAAGGTTATTTATACAAAAAAGTCATAACTAGGGACCTTAACTCTGCCATCTAATTTGAATTTGCAGTCTCAGCACTAGTAAAAACGTGTTATTTCACAGAAGACATTAACTGGATTTCAGTGGCTGTGCTTACTTGTTCATCATACAGCAGCACTAATACTGTCCTATTACATAAGGTTTTTATTTTAAAAAACAAAAAAGCTTTTTGTAATCACTTTGGAGCACTTTCCACTAACAAATTATGTAATTAATATGTCAGTCAGTTATTCGCACTCTCATTGCTTCATGTTGTGATTCCTCCCAGAGTACTAAATTCTGGAATTTTCAGATTTACCGAAGAAGGATTTCTTGCATTTCAGATTAGAGAGGAGCGAGACCAGGAGTGATCCTCAGAGTTAATTATGCAGTCAGCAGGCCTCATGAAGCACTATCTATAACAGAAGGGCTTTATTTTAATGACCAGATACTATTAAGCAGATGACGGCCCACATCTCTCATCCCACTGTTTAGATGGTGGCTTGCTCTGCTCTAGTGGCTCCCCTCTACAGTCTTTGGGTCTTTTGGAGAAAATGAACAGTCAAATTCATTCGGGTTTTTTGTTTTTTTCTTCCCCCTCACCCTGCTCCCCATCTGGAATGGGCTACGTGAGCTCTGTGTTGTCTCATTCGGTTTCATATTATGTTAACACTTGTGAGCAGTGCGTAAATAGTGTACTATGTTGTCATCCATGATTTATTCAATGGTGACCCACGGTACAGTACTGAGAGGAACAAAGAATATAGCATTTTATATAGCATTACTGCTAAGAAAAACACATTTAATAATAGCAGTCTTTACATTTTATCTCCATTCTTATTTTTTTTGCTAAGCTATTAAAACAACAAATTTATTCTAAAAGTGAAATAAAGCACTCTTATGGTGATTACAAGCATATATTTAAATACCTCTGGGTTTTAATAATTTTACTCCCTCCTCCTGAAATAGGCGCATTCTTTCCATATTTACTCATTTGCAACAATTACAAAATAACTTTATTTGTAATCAAGTAACATGGGCAACAGTTAAAGACAAATGGAAAGTAACAGGCAAGATACTAATGCAAATAAAACAATACTACCTTCTACTTTTAAAATAAAAAATATGGAGAAGACTCCCTAAATTTGTCACTGAGTGACAATAAGTATGACAATAAATATTAGGCTAATGAACTGAAGTTGAGCCCTTGAAAGAATTCAGTACTACTGCCTCAAGTGATCGCACAAATTTTTCATGTATTTACGACTGAAAACTTGCACACAGCTTGTAATTACATTTTTTTATTACAGCAGTTGCCTCAAATCCTTGCTACAATTACATGGGATTTGAAACACCCAAGTTACCACCTAGATAACTTGAAAGTGTGACCACTGTTCCAAACCTCCTTTACAGCTAATTTCATGCAACAACTCTATTGATTACAATGACTGTAGAATGAGGGGTATCTACCATGTCGCACGTGTTCTCAAGACTACATTAACATGTAGCAACAGTCATGCCAGTTAAAGACTGTATAGCTCAGGACCAGCTTGACACCAATAAATAAATGTCTCTTAAGAATACTGCTGATAATATATTGGGGAAGCCTTTCCTACAGTACAGAGTCAATGGACCTTCAGGATCAGTAGTCCTCTTTACATCGCAGGTGACATCAATCCAGTGATTTAAAAAAAAAAAACAAAACATCACTAAGCCAGTGGGTAGTTCCCTTCTGCACTACTACTTAACTGATCCATAGGATTTAGAATATTGCAACCCATCAGTACTCTGGGTCAGACTTTCACAGGGAGCTCTCTAGTCCTTAACTGCATCTGTCCTTAAGGTCAAGGTTTGGAATTCTTTATTCACTTTCTACTTAATGAGCTGAAAACCACAAATTTTTCAGTTCATTTAAAATACTATACCCTATCATCAGTTCTTTATATAGTACGTGTGCAACATCTAAAATAAAACCTTGTGAAAATATTTAATAGGAAAAAGTAATTTTCAGTGAAATTGACATAACATTTCTGTAAAGGAGAAATCATGAATAAATTTCTGATCACTTTAACTTGAAAACAGAACATCATAAAAACTTTGCTCATTACACAAACACAAAAGAAAGTGAAAGCCATTTATAATATTAATTCAAAGTCAAATATCACAATATTTACATTGCAAACACGTGTACTGGTCTTAAGAGAGAGTGTCTAGCTACATGTCATTCAAGATCACACCCAACGTGAAAAAGACAGACTTATTTAATGATGCAAAACTTTAAGCTCTGCTTTATTGACACAGTGTCCAAAGAGAAGCATGGGTAGATCTAGCCACTTCCCTCAGCTAAACAAAGATATTAATGAAGAGAGAAATATCACAAATTAATCTGGACAGATTAAAGAACCAAACAGAATGTCATTACAGGACAAAGCTACAGAAGCAATGCTAAACCTTGATAGGTTAACTAAGTCTGAACACATTTAAAGTGAATAGTTCTTAATAGATTCTAGTACACTATCAGAAACATGCAAAAAGTTAAAACTGCTTCTACTCTTCAGAAGAAAAGTTCCAAGCCTGTTTTGTTAAAATGTCCATTATATGCAGTTTTAGATTGCATGCTTATCTCCCTACACAAAAGTCAAACCAAAGTTTTACAGTTTAAATTAATACACTTCTGTACAACAAAAGTCAAAATAAGATGGTAAGGCTGCGGAGAGAAGCTCATTACATGCATGCCTTTCTTAGATTCTACAATGTTTTCATCCATCTTAGAAAATAAGACAGCATTGTGCATGAATTGAGGACAAAAATAATTACACGGTCTGCTCACATCCGAGAGAGATAGCTAAAAGAAAGGTGGCTTTGGTAAATCTAAATGTTTCCTACTCTTCAGGAAAGCAAAAGCGTAATTTCTTTGTTCAAAATGTATTTCTAACAGATGACGACGTTCTATTGCCAGCTGACAGGTGCTGATTTCCCGCACTTCCTGACCTGGCTAGTTTCTCCTTCCTTGCCCCTCTCTTCTCAAACTGGCAGCGGTATTAATTTGGGTTTAACTAGCAAAATTTTTTTATCCCATTGAACTATGCTGTGGCATTAGCTGACCAAAATCCATCTTCTTTCCTGTCCCCACTATAACCCTTTAACATCAAACAGCACATTTCCCTCCACTGCCCAAAAGAGAAGTCCAGTACAACTGTCGCAAATGCATGTATTCCTGTATTTTTACAAAACAATGCAAGTTGTATCTTTTTACTGATATGGAAGAAGGTCTAAATAAATAACTATACTTTCCTGAAACGTTTTAAAGAAGGTTCACTTTAAAAAATTTCAAAGAAACCTGATAAGCATTAACAGTGTCAGCACACTACATGTCGTAAGTATTCTCCATGTTACAATTTTAGGCTGCCAACAAAATTAAAACAACTCCAATATTTGCTATTACATTTTAATCTTTGCTCTGTATTGTGACTTCATCCACGTGTGTCAGAATTTACTACTTTCAAACAGGAAAAAGATGCCAAAGACACTGAATAATTCCAGCTCTTCCCCCAAACCAGATCTGATATTTCAGAGAACTAAAACCCAAGTGTATGGATTCACAACTTTGCTTCCCTGTTCTCAGTTAACGCCCATCTAGTATCATTCACAGTAAAAAAGTCTGGTCTGTTTCAAATGTCTGCATCTTTAAAGAAGAAAATGAAACACAGCAAATGTTCAGTAGCGGAAGGGCACACAGGCCTGTCCGTTCCATATTTCGCATTTAGAAAATGAGTTGGGCGCCCTGCATTTACCATCTGAAGACGTAAAAAGCATCACCTCCACAGAATACTAGTTAAACTCATTTAGTTTAACTAATTCAAGAACAATTACGGCATTTTGCCTAAGACCTCTAGTCCCACAAGAGTTTAAGCTATTCTAAGTCAGCACTGCTAGTCTCACCTTGATGCATTAAAGTGCTTGCGATTCAGTTCACAGCTCTCAAAAGCAACAGGAAGTTTCCCCGCTTTAGTTTTCAGCTGGCTTAGCACTGAAGCAGGTTTTCATTGCCATTTAATCACCAATAACTGTCTCAAATACGCCTAACCAGGGCTGTGCAAGTGGTACTGAACAACAAGTGTTGACTTCCACTGTCATAAGAGCAGCCCTGGAACTGCAGCCTGAGATAAAAAGAAGTCAAATTTCCTGATGAACAGTAGCACTCAGAGGCTGACTGATTTTTAAAACTTCAGCAATGCATAGTTCCTTCCTGTACCTCCAATATAGCCCTCAGAAAGGAGTAAAAATACTAATTTAAGAACACCTGTGTTATCTGCAGCAGAAACATTACATAAGCTCTCAGAAATGTACGCAGCATAGAAATAATTACAGGTTTAAACTCACTCCATAAGAGGTTGATGAAATGCCCTTAGTGAAAATGCTGAAGAGCGGATTTGAACACCAGCACTTGGAAGTAGCAAATATTAGCCACTTTTTCTTTCTTAAAAAAAATCATAAAAAATCACTTATGATTAATCACCCAAGGCAATTTACATTTTGAAGACAGGTTCAAAAGAAAAAAAACACCACCTATTATCACTAAACTCCTTATTAATATTAAACTGGTATATTTTTAGACCAATTAGATATTACAACTGCATGTAACTTGTTTTTCCTCGCATCATACATACAGAGCAAATTCACCATTTAGGGAAGGAGGAGTTGAGACTCATTCAACCAAGGTCTCCTCAAATTATAGGTGACTTGTAAAAGCTTACTGCAATGTTTACAAGTAGTAAAACATTTACTTGCCTCTACCTCCAAAACTGATGGATCATGGTTGTCTCTGTTCTTAAAGGAGACCTGAAAAGCAAAAAAAATTGGGCTTGTGCCCTATTTTGCTTCTTTAAGGGGCATGAAGAGTTGGAGTAAGGATTTTTATTTTATCTTGTGATGGACACAATTTACTCCTTCTTGTTTACACTTAAGACTGAAATCCCAAGAAGCCATAATATAAGACAACCTAGTTAAGAGAAAACAATTCAAAAATCAACAGAAGCTAAGTCAGAAGAAAAAAGTCACACTTCAGTTTTCTTCCCCTCACTTCCACCTCCTTTAACTTCTCCTTCATCTGAGTGACAAATAACAAAATCTCTCTCCAGAGGTAAGTACTTCTGCACTATCACCATTGGCAAGTTGCTCAGTTTTATGAATTAATATTATACATGCTAAAAAAAAAAAATCAACTCTGATTGAGTCTGTATTCTAAAATTTTAGAGATAAAAAAAGCAGTCGGGGGGGGAGGGAGCTCAAGTGCTTTTTCAGGGCCTCTTCACATTTCAAAATAGCGAAGTAAATAGAGAAACAATTTTTAGAGTTCTTTGCAAATGGGAAAGTGAAAAAAACCACGAGGTAGCTAGCCATAAAACAGACAAACATGACTTTCTCTTCTACTAACATGCCTGCAAGACTGTATGTATGCTACAGCAATGTGGTTATCAGAACATAAAAGCTGCTGCCATCTGTTTTTCCTAATAAATTGTGCATTTCATCTGAC
Organism: Cuculus canorus; assembly: GCF_017976375.1. Taxonomy (NCBI): domain Eukaryota; kingdom Metazoa; phylum Chordata; class Aves; order Cuculiformes; family Cuculidae; genus Cuculus; species Cuculus canorus. Next base: position 56,163,365 of record NC_071403.1, on the reverse strand, counting down.
AGCAGAAGGCTAATTTAAAAAAAAAAAAGAAAACAACAAACAGAATTAGAAGTCAAATTCATACCAGATGCAACTGCGCAAAGAGGACAGTTTATTTTAACTAATACCCGTTACTTATGAAGAAACCATTATAGCTCATTAATTTTAAACACGAAGGGATGGTACCATGTAATCCATTCAAAAAAAAATGGTTTAAAGCCCCTTCTGTATTCCTTTCACCCACACTACAACTATGTAATTATTATATATGAAAGAGGGAAGTACAATTTTTTGGTAAGAGAAGTTAAAAATGTTGCTTATGAAAAGCATGCAGTCAACAAGAAAAATAAAAGCAAGATGCTTAAAAATAAGAAAAATATATCTCAAGTACATACTTGTACATAAAAGTACATACTTAAAATGATATTACGAAAAGTTATGTTGTCTTTAAATTATATATCGCAGACACACTACACTTAACAAGTACAGCACTGTAGTCAATTATTTAAGTCAAACCAGTGAAATGGCTGAAGTTCTTCGTCATTACATACATGGAATGTGACCTTGTTGAAATGCTAAACCAGTATTAGACAGCCCCAATATCATAATCCAACAAAAGAGTATTTGAGTTTTATATACTCAGATAGGAATGTCTGGGCACGCAAGATACAGTCTAAGTAGTATTTCTTTCAGGGACAGGACTGGCTTAAGCAACTAACTTCAGACAATGTCAACTCTGCACAAGAGTGAGTAAAATCCTGGACATCCTTTTCCTCCGTGTCTATTTCTCAACTTAGTTCTCTGTATTACCAAAAATTAGTGTGTTACTTTTCCAGTTGCAACAAGCAGCAGGCACCCATTCAAACAGTACTGGCATTGAATTAAATAGTCCAGTAGCTTAACTCAAAGGTGGTTTGTTTTGGTTTGGGCTTTTTTTTGTTGTTGTTGTTTTCATTGATTTTTTTTTAAATGGGGTTCCCTCTGTGTTGGTGTTTGAAGGGTTTTTTGATTTCCAGAGATGAACCAGAGAATGAAACTCTTTAAAAAAAAAAAAAATAAATTCTTGCAAATACTGAAAATAAAGATTAGAAAATAAGTAAAAACTAACAAAAAACAAGTTTAGTCCAGAAGAGTTACTTAGAGGTCCACAAAACATAAGATTACAGGATTATACACAAGATTCTTGTTCTATATCCATGAAGAAAAAATTCACAAAATTATACTATTTTCTCTTTAACGTGGAACAAGAACCCTTTTCATCAAAAACTTCTTATTTTACTGGGTGAAATTAATGGTGAAATAGCAAACTAGGAGTTAAAATAGAAACATCTCAATGTCAACGCTCATGTATCTCACACCATGGAATGTGGAGGTGAAGTTTAACTCTGCAAATGAAGTTTATTTAACAACCAGCTGTCACTGAAAACAGTGGCCCTGACCTTGCTGCTTACACTGAGCTGCCCCTGCCACTTAGACAATCGTGCAGGGGACAATTTAAGAAACTCAAACTGAACTGACTCCTGAGGATACACATGAAGCGGTGCTTTTCATGGGAACTGACCATTAGAACAATCCAAATATAGTGCCGTACCACTCACAGAAAACCCACAACAATTTGTGACAGCAGGAAGATTTTGTCCTTTGAGGACTACTAATATGATTAACTTGCAGAGCTCAGGCATTACTCTGCTTAAGAGTGTGTGAGCTTGTTCAATCCTGAATAATTTGACGAAAAAGTAAGTAAAGACCTTTTAAATTAAATTCTGATTTAAGGACATCTGTGGCTATTTCCATACCCACCGTACATCCCACTTAAATAAAAACACATTTATACTGAGCTGAATTCACATTAAGATTACTAAACACACCAATAATACAAAAATATCTTTTTTTTTAAGCAATGCTTTTAATACTATTTTTACTACACAACATATCCTACCCATGCAAGTATTCATGTCGATACCCTCCTACCTATGCAACTATTTCATACAAAGTACTAGATCTCATTTAAATATCGTGGAACAGAATAAGTGACTAAGAGAATTTTGAAAAGAACTGGGAATTAAATCAAAGTATCCCAACTATCAGTTTAGATGCTCTGCTCTTCAGTAACAAAGAAATTTATCTTCTGCTGTAATTTACAAATAGTGCCTAGGCCACACACTCAAAAGTTCTTACTGCAAAACCATATGGCCCCACAGGAAAAGGCACGTAAGTACAGGCACTAAGAAAATAAAGAATTAAACTAAGAAATAAAGTTTGTGCTGTATATATTCAACGTGAGCCCAAAGAGCAGCTGAAGACAGAGAGAACAGACTGTAATTTCAAGTGGCAAAATATCTCATTTGATACATTACGAAAATTGCTCTTCTCAGTTGCAGAAAGCAAGAAATTGTTTATCAACATATAAAATTTATGTTTAAAAACCAGAGATACAGCAGTATTTATGAATATATTTAGGGGGAAAAATGCCTTCTGCTACGTTAAGTATTCTGTGGAGCCTTAACACCTTGTTCTTAGTCTCTTCCTGATCTCTCAGGCCCGATCTTGTTCATCCCAAACTTGCTGCAGAATTTTATCTCTTCTTACCTATTAGTACAATCATTCATTTTTCCTCACTTCATTCATGCCTCGCTTCATTTTTCTCTGTAAAAATCCTTGAAGATATTTGTCACACAAGTGAACATATTTTAGTTCTTTTAAATAAAAAACAAACAAACAAACAAACTGTCCCAAACCCCTGCTAAACCTGTTTAAGACATTTTCCTAAGCTAAGTTAAGCCCAGTAACAATGCACAGTACAAAAGCCCACTACTTTAATCATTAAAACTTGTTGCTGAACACTCTTCTTGAATTCAGGATTCATGAGCATTAGCTACTAGAGAAGCACCGTATTTGGAGCATGACAAAACAATACAAATATATTATAATATAAGAGAAAAAAATTAATTTCTCTGAGATTACATAGAGCCAAACCATCCTGGACCCTCAAAAACTTTAGCTTGATCTTCAGCAATAAACTATTTTCATTTTGGGTTATAGAAATATATGCATGAAGTTCATGATACTCAGAGCTAGATATGAGCAAAAACACTCTTCAATCTGATTGTAGAATTGCTACATACTTCAGTAACATACACATACACTATATGTAGAGGGAGAATGAAAAGTTTTGTGATTTATATAAAACTTTGATAAAGTAAGCGTTCCATTAAACTCTCTAGAAATTTTATTCACTACACCTTACTGTTATCTTTCTTTTTATGCCTAAGCTTAACTCCAAGTCATGTTTTTCACAATTTCAGAGAGTTTAACCAGAAAGAATAATCAGGATGATCAAATCTAGCTTCCAATATATCATAGGCCAACACTTTTCAATAGAAAAGCTGGTTTAGAGTACATCCAAAGTCATTATAACTTGACTCTGCTAACAGATAGAAATAAAGTTTGTTTCTAGATAGATTGTTCACATTTTCTTGAAGAGAATTCCGAATCACTTAAAGTCTAGTTAATAGAAAGTAAAAAAAAACCAAACAAACAACAAAAAAAAAAACAAACCACAAAAAAACCCCAAGACCCTAGCTTTGAGGCACAGACACTCCAAGTCCTAAATGGAAAATTCTCTTTACTTACTTTCACAGTAAATTTTTACCCCTTAGAGAACTGCATTCTCCTCTCAACTGTTCAAATGACTCACAGAATGGAGAGAGGGGTTGATGAACACCCATATCATCACCATCTACTCAAAAATCTTACACAGTTTTTCTCAGAAGGACCTCAGTAGAGAGAACACTTCAAATACCAGATATATGCAAGTATGCTGTTATGTAGTTAAATGGCAGAAGTAAAAACATGAGACATGCTCTACAGGTCTCAACCATAAAAAACCATTTATCATCATGTATTTTCTACATAGGCAGAACCTGAGCCTACTGGAAATGATTCATTGAGCACATCTGCAATAAACCCAAATTTTATTGCATGCTTTCAGCAGTACTGGTTGCATTAGAGAAAAAAAAAAAACCAACATGCTTAGTAGATGTATAAATGTATTTCAAATGATAAATACCATCAACTCAGATTACAGGGGAAGATAAGGGGTCTGACTTTTCTTCGTGTGGTACATAAACCCTGTCACCAAGATGCTTAAAGAGTATTCTTCTGGAGGACTATTTGCAGAGCTGAAAATCAACTCTCAGCTTCTAGATTTTTCATGTCCTAAAGCTGCCTGGTAGAAATAATATGAAAGTTTTTTTCAAGGGTTACCAAGACAGTAAGCTTTTGCTACTTGAACAAGCGTATGACTTTAACATCTTGGGCCAAATTAAAACTTAAATTCAGGAGAAACTGTCAGTGGTGTGACAGAAAACTACCTGATTTTTTTCATTCCAGCTGGCATCTTTCAAATGGAAAAAAAAGTTAAACTGGAAAAGAGAATTTCCATTCAGTGTTAGTCTTGGGAATCTCACTCTAGTCCTCAATTTTATCTGAAGTTGGGATTTTATATTAAATACATGAAAACTTAAGGAAGCCTCACATAATCTTTGATATTAGAGAAACTATCTGTGACTGGACAGTGTGGGTTGCAACACTCACCTATAAAATTAAATCACTATTCAATGAGCATGTCTGATCATAGCAACCTAATCACTGCAGAACCTAATCCTACATGGATCAGCTAACATAGTTATACTAATAATGTATTCCTGCACTGCTATGCCATGAAATAATTCTGCCAATCTAAATGTACCTCAAATAGTTAAAAAAATTTCACCATGTAGAAGAAAGAATTTGATAAACAGTTAAAGAAGCAGAGATAACTCTGCTTCAAAATGCTAGATCATAAAACACCTTATAAGATGCTATTTAATGCTTATCACTGTTTACTTTGTGTGAAAGCGGAATTTCCTTTTCACAATGTGTGGCAAGTAGGAACAAGTTTCCATTTACTGACTTTATGAATAATCTAAAGAAAATGTAATCAATAGTCACGTTAAAATTTATTGTTGATTATACGCAAATAAATAATTTAATGAAATCTATCACTTAGTATGCCCAAAAGCACACTTACTTCAAATGAAAGGCTGACTACTTCAAAACCACACCATTTATGAGATCTCATCTAAGCAAGGTTTTCTACAGTTCTTTTTGTAAGCCATGATAAATTCATACAAAATCCCTCTTTTTTAAACTTGACTTTTCACTGCAGTTTGCTTTCATCCCGTGAGACTACAAAGTTCCAGTACCAAATAAAAGGTAGCTTCTACTCTAACACCACCACTGTTTGGGTTTTCAACAAAACAAGAAAAACTTTCAAGTGTACCAACAGCTTACAAAGCCTTTTAAGGTACTGTTTTATCTGCAATGATTTTTTCAGCTTAATTCTAAGATTATATCTACAGCTAGTCATTACTGCTAACCACTCAGTATGTCTCATATACCACCCGAAAAAAAATTATTTATTGCGCCTAATTATTGCAGGCAACTGATCCTACTTTCTGCAAATGACCTCTATTCACCAAACAGCTGAGGCTCTGAAGTTCTAGCTGAATTGCCATGCATTGCCATATCCACTAAAATCTTCAAAAGAATTTTGTATTACAGTAATTACTCCTTTCACTTACTGTTTCACATTTTTGGCCAAATTAGTCTAGCACCAAATATTCTCCTTTCACTCCAGTATGAAGCTGTTCAAGCTTGTTGAACACAGACCTTCCAAAATTCATAAGTAAAACAATCACACCATACCTTAATTTGGATGAAGTAAAAAGCATTTATGTGTTACTGCAACAATTTTATACCTTTTCTTAATGTCTACCGATTTATTTTGCGCATTTTCAATATTAGAATGTTCATCAGTACTGATGCCTGATCTACAGAGATTACAAAATCTTTTTTCTCCATTAGCTTCCTTGCCTTACTCCTCCTCACTATTTCTGTTTAGATATGCAAAAAACCGCTGCTGCTTAGAGAATCCTGTCTCAGACTAAAGAGTTCCCAGCCAAAATACTGCATTCAGTTTTGTCACATACTTGAGGAATCGAAGAGCAAAGTATTAAGCTGATAACAAGGTCTTGCAAAATCAGATCCGAGGACATTTCTTTATAAAATAACAGATATTAACAGAAGCTGAGAAAACCAACTTCTTTAGAAAACATGCTTCCAATACCTGGAATAGAAATGCTCAGATTTTTAAAATGCTTCTTTTTCTGTTGTATAATCAATTCAATAAAACTCTGAAAAAATGTGAAATAAGGACCTATCGCAATAGATACTTCACACAGTAATGACATGGAACACGTTAAGGCAGCTGTCTTCCAAATTTATAACTTCCACATCACAATTAAGTATCTTCTCAATTCCTACTGTAGCTACTATTCGTAAAGTGCAAGATTTTAGAGTCAAAGAATTAAAAAAGCAAACCAAAACAAACCCCACACCTCACCACACCAAAAAGACAAAACTAGTTTTTCTTCACTGTCACTAGTTTCATAAAAAACCCAAAACAACAAAAAAAACAAACCCAAAGCCACTTCCAAACAGCTGAAAAAATTCTGTTCATTTTCTTCACCTCACGTCTTCCCCACCAGATAAACGAGGGCATTATCACTGTTTAATACAAGTTTTAATTGAGTACTGTCACTGGTGGGAAGAAAAGTGCAGAACCACTACTTTCCATATCAAACAAAGCAGGTAATTAACAGCTATTCTGGCACAATCCCTTATCACCAAAATACACAACACTGTTAAGTTCTCTCAATGCCAATGCTTTGCTTCAACAAAGGAAAGCTGATGTTTCAGGGTCACATTCACTCCTTTAATACACAGGCATAAATTTACTGCTCAGTCAGACACCTATAATTAAACACAAGAAGAATATAATTCTAATATTCAGACAGGCTTGCATAAGAGTGGGATATTTCCCCCGTAAAGATGATTGCCTTTCATTTTTTAGTTTCAAGTAGCTACAGTTCACTTAGTTTTGATTACATAGCAATTAGATATGCAAATACAAGAGATCTAAAAAAACGCTTTTTCAAATGTCAGATTGTAAGCAATCAAGCTTATTCTTTTCTCCTGTACACACAAGCTATTCATTAAATAGCTATTGTCTTAAAAGCATTCCAATAGATTGCATTTATCAAGGGTTTAGAAGCAAATACGGGAGTGCACATTACCTAGAACACAGTCGATCAGGGAATGAAAATGATCTTACAATTCATTTAATACATACGTGATAGTGGTTAAAGTTGGGAGTAATAAAATTTCATGGTCCTACATGTACAAGCTTGGTTCTCTGTGACACATTTCACGGGCCTCTAGAAGCAGTCCACTGCTTCAGAGATCCATGGATCACAGGTTAAAATGGTGGGAAAGGATGTTTGGCAGCAACTCTGAAGAGCCCAGGGAAGCAGAACTACTGTAATATTAGATGGACTAATTACATACTTACAACTATGGTCTGCCACTGACAGTTTGAAAGCTTGCTCTTGCGAAACTCTAAAGAAGCAAGAACAAAATGGGATGGGGCGAGGATGGTCAGTTGTTTCCTTAAATGATCACAAAATCACCTCCAGTACAACAGAGTGGAAAAAAGATCCCTAAAAGCAAGCCTGTGTTTTCAGTGACCTAACTGTGAGGAAAGATACACTAACAAAGGAAACTGAAATAGTTCTTTCCTAAGGCTTAGCTTTCAAGCCAAGCAGCTCAAGTAAACAGTTGATTCCATGATAGCCAATCACTCTTCAAGATGTTTCTCACAGGAGCACAGACCCATTTTCAAGGTCAGGCAACCAGCAAAAGTAAGAGATGCTTGATTCAGAGGTCTGTTTAAAAACCTGAAAAAAAAATCAATTTAAGTCTGAAGCCCAGCTGTAGGCCCTGAAATGTTCTGGAAACTCAAATCCAAGGAAAGGCTAGAAAGGTTTTTTCTAAAAACTGACATTTGTGAGATAATACATGCATGTGTGTGACACATTCTTTGACGTTTTGAGGGTCTTCCAATTTACTTCATTTCTTGTTTATTTCCTTCAAATCTTCAACTTGATTTTATCTTTCCTTTCTCTCGCAATAAAGCAGCCTTATTTAACCAGCCAGTAAGGCAAAACACACTGTCTGTCAGCTTGCCGTTGTTGCCCATGCAATGTTTATACACCTTCTGTTGCTTATTCAGTAAGGGTCCCTATAAACAACTGCTAGAGGCAGCAAATGTAACCTGTGTATCTGAACTCCTACCCACTAAAATCTGACCTAGTGAATGATACTGCTGACAGGGGAGCCTGAGTATTCCCTCCCAGTGAAGCCCCTGCAAAAAATCCCCTATTGTATTATGTGGTTCTCCAAGGAAAATGCTAGAAAAATCCGGTACTTGCTACTGTGAAAGCCCAGGATCCAAAAAGCATACTCAAAACATCACATTCTCGCCAGTTTGTGCATTTGGCAAGATTGGTAGTACAGTATTATCTAGTCAAGTTTACTATATTTAATACTCCAACTTGCAAAAACAGCCAATGGAAAGTGGGTTCAGTAAATTAACAGGCCATATATGATTAATTTTTAACCTTTACACTTTATTCTACCTGGTAGATCCTTCTACTATAACTCAGGAAATACATATTCCATTAGACTGTAAATAATAGGTCTGAAGCCTACGGTAAACAAATAAAATAAGCTTCCCTAAGAGAACTGAAACACAATCAACGGGAAAGTTGTTTTTCTCTTCAAAACATTTGTTTCTTCAGGTGTATACAAAAGACATGGCAAATCAGATTTTTCTTAGAAAGGAAGAGGTGTTCAAGTTTTCAGAAGCTAATTAGGTACTAAATTAACCATTAATAAAAAGTGCATTTCAATCTAAATTGAACTGAACATTCAAAAAGCTGGATACTGAAAAATTTCACTAGTCAGGCTGCAAAACCCCAGAATTCTGGCACTTGTCTCCTCACCACATACTGACCAATTCCCAGATTAGCTTCAGTATTTCCAATGGTATTAATAACTATGAAGTTTATCGCTTATTTTGGCTTGTAACACAGCTTATCTATAGACCTTCTCTGATTAATGGTGTTATGAGTCAGTGTGAGTTAACATATAACATAAGTGAAGGTTCAATTCCAGTGTTGTCAATCTGAAACATGATTGTTACAAAGGCACCTCAAAGATTGCTTGGTCATCTGAGACTCACTCACTAGTGAAAGCAAACACAACATATATAATAAACACAAAGCAACCTATGCTTTACCCTATAAAAATTCATTCTAAATCTTAAACTCATCAACTATCAGCTTTCAGTTCTTCAAATTGTATAATTACAACATATTATGACAGTCCAGCAAGCTAGCTAAAACAAATATTCCCCAAGACCTCCAGCAACTTAAAACTTAAATTTCTTTGAATACATATGGTTGTAAATATATGGGGCATTTGAAATCAGTAGTCCTGCACCTTAAGTGGCTCCCAAATAATTCCATCAAATGGATCAATTAAATCAGTCAGGTACTTCTGACAGACTCAGACAGGCAGTTATATGTAGTTTGGCATTCTAATCCTTCAGCAACATCTGACTGCCAGGGAAGAATTTATCTTTTTTTTCTATGGCTGCAGGACTAAACATTCCAGATAACCACTTATAAAAATACTCTGAATAGTACACAAGCAGTGACAAGAGTTGGTATTAATGTGCTAGAGGTCTCATCTTTCAAAAAATCACCTCTTCCTTATTCAAGACAAACATGCAATTGCTAAAGTGAACAGGTTTTCACACAATGGACCAGGTGTAGTCAGCACTTCTTTCCTTATACTAAGTGCCACCACAGAAATAATAAGGACCAATAAATTATGGTACATGACCACACTTAACAAAAAAAACCTGGTTCATCTAGGCCCAAAGGTCAAGATGCATCATCCAGAGTTTAAAGATCCTATGGATTGAAATGGAATCAGGATTTTGACAGGGAGAAACATACATGGGAGCCAGAAAATAACCACATCCATGCTTTGGACACGATTTTTGGAACAGTTCCCAGAGCTCCAGACTGCAGAGACAATACATGTACAACACACAGACTATACTAAAAGAGGCCAGGAGAAAAGGAACATCAGTTTTCAACTTTTCATTCATAACATGGGGGTCTAATTTTGCTAGGTATCAAGCTGAAAGATATACACTTAGATATATTGCTATTAATAGCGTAAAAAAAAATCTAGCAAAAAATCCCACCACAATACAACACTCAAAGAAAGTAATTTCAAAAAACCTTCCAAATAATTAAATAACTCCACATCAGAACATCCAATTCATGAAATGCTCTCCTCACTGGAAACAGTCATACCAACCTTGTACCACAACGCATGGTCAAAACAGTCGCAAAAGACTGGGGAAAAAAAAGTAACACCTGCACTAGACTTACTAACTACAGAAAAATTTAGGTTATGATAAGCAGAAGATTCCGCAAAACAGTTATATGCACTCCCTGGCCACATGTCAGGACAAGGCATTCAATTAACTCAACTCTATCGTTGAAGAAAAATTCCTTCCATTTGTGTCTGAAAAAAACATCACTAGCATACTTTCAAATTATGCATAAAAGCTAGTACAGTTTGGTTCATAATTACATTGCCTATTTCACTTCTGTCAGGAATCAAAAAGGATTTCAAGACTTCTAGCTGAGTTACCAATTAATTTTAATCTTTCATTTTTACTCATTCCTAACATCACATCTACAAATTACCTATACAGACCTCTAGCCAAGTCTGAGGGCAACATCGGTATCTACTTTTTACACTTCTTGTCTCTTCAAAAGCTACTGCAATCAGAGTTCATGTACCAGTAGCTTTGAGGCAAGTAAAGAGTGCAAATTTACCAATCGCCCTGACTCTTAAGAAATACTTTTAATTATAATTTTTCTGTTGTATTTTTTCTTCCCTTTCAGGTGGTCTTCTGGATGCTAAATCATTTTAACTGTTAGTAGCAGGAGAAGTCTGTTATTAATTTTCTAATACCTCATGTTATTATAGACTCAAGTCCCTCAGTTGTAACACTATTTTAACTCCAGTATTTAATTATTTAACTGCCTTCATGCTAATATATTCAGTGTTGCTAGAACTCTAAAACTCAGTTTAGTGCACGTTCAAGGCAGTTCACCATATATTCAGAGGATAAATGAAGCACCACAAAAATTAACCCTCCTTTTATGATGATTCATAAAGCCCATGACCATTCAGAAGGAGGCCAGCAAGAACCAAGACAGAAAAAGCTGCCAGTTATTCCATTCTATCAGGCACACAAGCTATTGTCTGAATGAAGTCATTGTTTTACCAATTTTATTTTAAACAGCCAAAACCAGCCTGATGTTCTCTCCATTTCAGGCTATTCAGGCTAAAGGGCAAGACTGTGGTGGTCTTATAGGAATATAGTACTGAATTGATTTATGATCCAAATTCCATTCAATAATTATTCACATTAACAAACCCGTCAAGCATGCATGGATACTGTGTGGTGTGTGTGTTCTATAGCAAGTTCGTGGCACTTAATCAAATCAGACAAAGAATGTCAGATTCTATTAAGCTAAACAAATGCCACTCAAGTTCAGTATTGACCATTGCTGTGTTCTACTACTGAAAGAGTAACAAGGAATCCTTAACAGAAAACCAGATTTGTGCACCTGGTCCTAACAAAAATTGGAGTAAGTTCTCATCCTTTCATGGAAGTACTTACCACAGATTTTAAACTGAGTTGTTACAAGTTTTAAACACATGCGGTTTTTTAAGATATATTCACAGTGTGCAAGCATTTCAGCAAGTCCTACGTTCATCAAAACATTCCCCATTTACTGCCCTGAAAAGATGTGAAAAATGTGGATAATTAGCTGAAAGAAGCTGTTAATTATTATCAGGAAAGACTAATAAAGTGCAAATGTCAATAAATCCCTCTCTATATCAGAAAAGAGTAAAGACCAACAAATCTTTCAACCATAATTGGATATACTGTAAATTAAGGATACTGTACCACTGCATACCCATTAACATCCACATAGGTATTTGAATTTCATTCATATCCTTAATATATTGTAGGCCACATATAGCAAAAGGGTAACCAGTGATTAATAACATCCATCTTAATCCAAGTATAGGCAAGACAGGCTAACACAGAGCCAAGAGATGTAAGAAAAGTGGAAAATTGTCACCATCTAAAAATGTTTAAATGGCAAACCACTCAGACATTTTAGGAATTACAATTTGTGATTGTTATCATACAGCTGACTTTTCAAGGTTGGAAAGGAATCGCATCTTGCCACAATGAAGCACTACAGGTTACTTTTCTCTATCTAGAAACCAGAAAAGTAGCAGAAAGTCAAATATCTCTACCTTCAAAGTGCTCAATTAGCATTTACAGTATTTAGCTTCAGCAATAGAGGTATTTTATTCTGTGATTCTCTTTTGCTCCACGCAAAAGAGCCTTCCTATCAGTCTCAAATAAAATTGCTAAATCTGACCCTCAAGAGCCATATGCAGGACGGTAAACCTGCCAGCAGCTCCCCCTAAAAATATGGGGAACCAAGAGCTGCCAAGAACTGATACCTACTTGGGAAACACATAGGCACACTGCTTTCTTCCCTGAATCCCATTCTCACATTTAAGTGGACTCAATCTTCATGCAGGACAGGGAAATTCCCATAAGCCTCAAACTAAGTACAGTCTTTGCCACGACACTCAGCAAACACACTCGAAGCACAACCCTGAACACAACTTACTTCTGGTAGGGAAGTTTAAAATATCACAACTTCAATTTTAAAGAAAATTCAAAAAAGACAGCCATATACCAAACATGAAATCATCCACTGAAGGGCAGCCCAATAAGTTAAGGTTATAGCCTAGAAAAACCTAGAATCCAGAAAGAGTTTAGCAATGATGATAAATGAGAACAGCAGTAAAGTCTGCAAAGCCACTAGTAGCCTTCACAGCGCATCATGACAATAAATATCACTGAATCTATCATTTGTGGAAACTCACAAGAATCAACTCCTTCATTAGATAACACTCAACTCTACTGCCTCTGCAAAAAAAAGATTTAAATTTTTGAAATCATATGACTGTAAATAACAATACTCTTACTCCACCAAAACAAAATCCTGCCTAGTTCAGTAACTTGTGTCTCATCTTCTTCTGCTGAATAAGTCTGGAAAAACTTCCAGATTACAGTAGATTCTCACTATTTAAACCCTTCACCTCTTTCACTACTTTGCTAGACACAGTAAAATCCAGGTAGATCTACAAACAATTTTGTCGATGCCTCAAAACTATTCAGTAATAATTGTCTGCCAAGCCCTTCAAATCTTCTATTCAAATGCCAGATACAAACAGCTGTGAGCTGTAGGCTAGTCAACTTCATAGAACTCAATTAAGACTCTAGGTGCCTCCCACATAGCAAAAGCTTAGAAATAATTTTGCAGAAAGACTGTTTCTACTACGGTACAGAATAAGATGAGTCAATTACTATACAATAAACACAGAATTTAAATCCATAAAAGAGACTTATTTATACACAGATGTTCAGGCAATGATTCAAGAATCCCTTGACATATACATTTTCTACTACATTTCATGCAACTTTTCTCCAATTTCAAGATAATCTAGATTCTCTTGCCTCTTGATGATAAGGAGTTTTGCTCACAGGAGACATATAAAAACAAACAAAAGGAAAGTGAAGTTGGTTTCTACTAGCATGGCTTTGATTACACTCTTTCAGTCTACCGTTTCCAGTATCTTTAATAAAATACTTCTTCAATTTCCTTGAAGTTTGTTTTTCCCATACCTAATTAGCTCAATAACCAATTAATTATTTAACATTTTAACACTCTCAGGGTGCTCACTGATGAGAAGCTTGACATGAATTGGCCATGTGCACTTGCAGCCCAGAAGGCCAATCCCACCCGGGCTGCATCAAAAGAAGCGTGGCCAGTAGGTCAAGAGAATCAACTCTGCCCCTCTACTCCCCTCTCCTGAGATCCCACCTGGAGTTCTGTGTTCAGTTCTGGAATCCTCAACATAAGAAGGATATGAAACTACTGGAAGGGGTCCAGAGGAGGGCTACAAAAATAAGAGGGCTGGAGCACCTTTCATACGAGGACAGGCTGAAAGAGTTGGGGTTCTTCAGCCTGGAGAAGACAAGATTCTGGGGAGATCTTAGAGCAGCCTTCCAGTACACTTGAAAGAGGTCCACCAGAAAGCTGGGGAGGTACATTTTACAAGGGCGTGGAGTGATAGGATGAGGTGGAATGGCTTTAAATTGGAGGGGGGGGAAGATTTATAGACTACACAATTAGGAAGAAATTCTTCACAATGAAGTTGGTGAGACAATGGAATAGGTCACTCAAGGAAGCCGTGGATGCCTCATCCCTGAAAGTGTTCAAGGTCAGGTTGGACAGGGCCTTGAGCAGCCTGATCTAGTGGGAGGTGTCCCTGCCCACGGCAGAAGGGTTGGAATTCGATGATCTTTAAGGTCCCTTCCAACCCAAACCATTCTGTGATTCTATAATCAAAGGCTTCAGCTACTTTACACATTATATAGGAAAACATGTGTCTTAATAGTGTTAAAGTCGTCTCAAAGCTGCAACTTTGTATTGAGTGCATGCAGAAATGAAATATGCATCCAGTACACCAAATATATACTGGATATATTCAGTATGTAGCCAATAAGAAGTAAAGACATATATGAAATAAACCTATCTATAAGATTCATTGTATCAGATACATATTTTCTGGAAGTCTGATATTGCTTTGCAAAATTTCTTATGGCCCTTAGGCACCTACATTTTTCTCACTTTTAAAATAAAATCATTCTGCTCTTGAAAGAAAGCATCTCTCAGACTGTTAAACTGAAAAGTGTTTTGCAATAAATTACTTGAAATAAGAAGCATTTGTCAAATAATATAAGCAATTTTAAGGAAAACATTCTCCTCTTGTAAAATCCACATTCCCGTACACAACTACGCTAATTGTGCCTACAGTGTATTCTTCAGTACTGTCAATATGAAATGAACATTTTTTACCTAAAGATGTATGTAGGTAGGATTTCAAAGATGATATTCTAGAGGCTCTGGATGATGAAACTCCCATAAAACAGGCTTAAAAGGAGTCAGTCAGGGGTAATTTAAGAAAGAACATTTGCTACCTTCAACATTGATGCCTTTCAAATTTCCTGAAGTATAGTTTCTACCAGTCAGTTTTTAGTATTTAATTATGTAACTAAATCAGTAATTTGCTAAGAGGAATCTTTTTTTTATTTTCTGTCATGACTTACTCTTTTTTTTATATCTTAGTTAATACTGTAAACTTGCCTTTTCAGAGGGTCACCACTCCCAGACTACCAGGGATATATATAACTCAACAGACTTTTGTCTTGTGGGTAAAAAGGGAAAAAGGACATCTTCAGTCATTCTCCAATAAAAAGCAACAACGACAACAACAATAACAATATCCAGTTTTACAACTCCTCCTGCATTCAAAAGAAGTGGTTACAAACGTAATAAAGGTTTTAAAATGGGAACCGAAAAGCCTATTTTCTGAAGTACTCACTACTGGAAAAACACACTAGCCTACAAGCAACCGAAATTATTTTCATTACAACTTATGTTTTACAATGAACCTCTAGGAAGGCAAAGTGGTATTGACCACTAAACAGTCTTAAACAGGTTTGGGCTCTAAGCTACAGGACTTTTCTTCACTACACAGCTACACAAATTCTAATAGTTTAATATGGTACATTCTTCACTGTGTCTTGAAATGGGAGTTGTGACACGTTGAATATGTAAGCTCAGTAGTAACTTTATATGACTACGACATTTTTGTTTAAAGTTAGTTTAAGAATAAAAGGTGATTACTACAGTGGTCAAAAATTATGAAAAAACCCTAAGTTTGGTAAATCAGTGTGAAAAAAATCAAACCTTAATGCTGACATGCATACTTATGAGACTGATTTTAGAGAAAATTGTCACTGTAGAAGATGCTAAGTGCCAAAGTTAATTATTCGCAGGGTAATATCTTAAATAGTGCATTCTGAATGTCTTAAACATAATAATGTTCTATTAAAAGTTTGTAACCGGAATGCAATAGATCCAGGAACATCCTGTAAAGGTACTATCTCAATCCTGGCTGTGTGGCCTGCTCATGCAGTCACTATTAATGAGCAGTGACAGAAGCTGATAGCAACTACAAGTGAATGTAACCATTGGTTTGGCAGTTTCTTATATAAACAAGTCGCAGCTTTCATATGCAACAAAGTACGATCCATAACCAACATGCTGACCTGCCACCACACACTGCCTCAGCCAGCAAGTTTCTGGTTAGAAATCAATTAATTTTAATGAACAGTAGCCTTAAAATGGATATTGACAAGGAATCCTGAGAGTTACAGTTCAAAGTGGAAGAATAAGCATCTGACCTCCAGAAACCCCACTGGCATTATTAGAAAGAGAGGTTTGTGGTTAGTTTTTTGTTTGGTTTTTTTTTTTTTAAATAAAAGGACAGCAATGCTCATCATGCATTATGTACATTGTCTTGTCTTTCAATTTCACATGCCAGTGTCCCCAACTTAGAACATCTTTTCTGTTACTCCTGACAGCACTGACAAATACTTAAATCCCACCTTGACAACCACCTACAGTTCTTTTTTCAATTGCCATTCGAAACCACAGCCATGATTTCTCAAACACAGATATATGAAACTGTCAAACAGGAGTGGCAGCAGGGTTTTGTGTAGAGGCAAATTTTAGAATCAGCAGGCCTGAACCATGCAATTTATTCCCAGAAGACAAGAATAATGATGGCTGGTCAACCTTTCATTCTTAAGGGCAGACCAACATCACCATTTGCTACCATATGCTAAACACATGAGTTTAGCCAAATTTTTCTACTTTTTTTTTTCCCCCTCAAGTTTTGCATAGGTACCAAGTGTAATTTTTGAATTTCTTTTTAGCCTTTCAAAAAAAACCCAAACCAAAACCAAAAAAAAACCCAAGATCTCAAATTGACCAAACTAAACACAATAAAAAGGGCCCACAAAACCAGAGAGTTCAAAGAAATTGAATTACTGATTTAGTGTGACAACTCTGCACCAGCCAAAGGTCAAGACTGGTGCTGAGATCTTGTCTTTCGTGAAACCTTATGTAATTTCTGCTTGCAAGATGAACAGTGATGTAGGAACAAGTAGGCTGTACGTCAGGAAGCACAAATCAGTTCAAATGATCTAGTATGGAGCAAACTGTAACAGATTTGAAGCTATTGCAGTGAATGAAAGCATAGAGTTCTTCAAATTTAGAATGGCATAGATGCCCGCCTCTCTTTGAAACTAACGACTTCAAGAAAAAAATTTTGTGTAACATAAGATGCTTCCTCATGAAGTAAAACCAAATGACGCCCTCTCCTCACACAGTTCTACAGATCCTTGACTAAAAGTAGGAAAAAATGGGAAAAAAACAATGTAGTTGACCAAGGCTGCAAAAAGCCAGCAGCCTGATGCCATAAAGCTGCACACCCCTCTTAAGTTAGATAACAGAAGTCAATGGGTTCAAGAGCACATAGCTGAGTCTCTACGGGTGTGTCAATCTGTTCAATGGAATTCATGTAAGACAAGGCAGATGAAAAAAACTAATGTTTTGCTTATCCACCATTGGACAGTCTTCCCTTTTTTGAAGCAGCATTCTTTGACTGGTGTGAAAATTACTAGTTTTACTCACTACCTAATGAAGTGCATTTGGACTGAGTTAAAAAAAAAAAAATCGCTTGGTCTTAATAAAGTTACACATTCATTAACTTTTGATTAATGGCTGCAACCCCTCTCCCCTCCCAAATAATCTCCTTCAAGTACCTCCAGGCTCCAATCACAATATTCTCAGTAATTAAGGTTTTGATTTTAAATTGGTCTAAAGCAGCCTAGAGAGATGTTCTGATTACCAGCTGAGCCTCAGATACAAACAATTTGAGGATTTCCCCTTGCTTTCTGAGGTAAATCTGTCAGAAAGTTTCAAGATTTGAGGCTAGTTCAAGTGTCTTGACAAAGATTCCCAATTCATTACTTGTTCATGCAGGAAGAGTAAAACTCTCAACAGGGCAAGTCTGGATGGTTTATTTCCCAGTATGTCAGTCTGTATTTTCTCTTGGATTCAGCAACCACTACCAAAGTAGGAAGAGAAAAGTAGATGGACAGGTTACTCTAGGAGATGGTATTTAGCACTCAGTAGCTGCCACATTACAGATTGACCCTGGTTTAGTAATTAATTCCTTCACACATCCAATAAGGTTTCTGCTGTAACTAGCACTGGGCGACCATGTTTGTAGATATGAAATATACTTACAAAAGACACAAACAAATTAACCTGCATTTCTTATGTTCTCCAAATGTCAAAATAATTCAGTCAAAAACTGGAAAAATCTTCAACCCTCAACCAAACAAAAAAACACTGTGTGGACAGTGGGGGCAATTAGTCCAAAAATACAACTTCCCCAGACAATAAACCTGCTCAAGCTAGGGCAGGTTCTGAAGCACAGTGATAAGCGGTTGTGGGCACTGAACAGCCATCTGAACATGGTCCTAGGTAACCTGTTGTAGGTGACCTTGGCTTGAGGAGGGAGTGTTAGACAAAAGAACCTCCAGAGGTCCTTTCCAACCTCCTCCATTCTATGGTTCTATAACAGACGTTACACAGACTCCAAGACTTACGTGAATGTTCAATGGACAGGTCAGAACACACAGTGGTGACTAACAACATCGCACAGAATGTGCTTATCCTAGATGGCAGCTGAGAGTAATGAAGGACATAGCGCATGCACATGTACTACTCTGGCTGGTGGTGTATAACTGCCTGCCCTGCTGATAGGACAGGAAAAGAATGTCCTCAGAAGCTGGACATACAAAAGCATGCAAAGAATGAAGACTGTACAGCTCTAACAAAAATGCACTACTACTCCCACCCTGAAAAATGGCTACCATACCAGACATGGAATTCCTTGGTCTACTTTGGTTTCTATTCAGGATAATATGAAGTGAAGGAAAGGGAAGAGACTGGGGGAAGGGATTATGACATGGCCCAAGTAACACAACTCTCAGGAATCTGAAGTAATATGTAATTGCTTTCGACAAAAGGGTCTGCAAACGAAACATTTATAGGGGAACATGTATCTTCAGAAGAAAAACTGAAGCCTCAGTGCAGATTGTTTTTTTCTTTCTTTTTACACCACTGTAAACTCTTTGCAAGATAGCTGTTGCTAACACAACTAAGTGTGCATTTCCACACAGCAAAGCCAACCTGCAGAACTTCTAAGGCTGTATCAGACCATTATTGCTAATGACTATCTTTATATACATAAAGTTCACTGTTAACTGAGACATTATTTCTGGACTGTTAAGCTTGGGGCCTCAATCTACACTGATAAGCTTTCTGAAGAACAGATGCCTAAATGTTTTAGCTTATGATATCTATGAACATAAATGAACCAGAACTAACCTTTTTATTCAGGAAAAGGTTACATAAACTAACTCCTGATTAACTACTCTGACCTAGAACTTCCATTCCTAAAACACAAAGAGAGCAGCAATAAACTTAAATTCTACCCATAAATGAAGGTAGAAATTGTATTATTAATAAAAATCCTATAGCTTTTAAGAACTATATTTAAATAAGTAAAAAAAGCTAATGAACTTTAAAGTACTCACTTCACTTCTTTTTAAGGTCTGAGTACATTTCTTGGAAACTGATAAAATTTATCCATTACAAACTAAATTTTAGTTTAGCACAATGAAGATTTACTGTTACACATGTAATCAGAAGTCTTAACACCTAATTAATCTACCAGCTAAAAAGTGGTAGTTTTCAAGAGTAGATCAAATGTTCTTCTTCTATAAAAATCAGGTGAAGTTTGCAAACTCTTAAAAGGAAGCAATATTTTCCACTAAACCTCCTGCCCTAAGATAACCATTTTTTAAAGAAAAAAAGATAAAAAATGTAAAAACCTGACTACTATTAATAGCCACAAAGCTATGTAATTAAGATAGTTCCCACATTGGCAACCATACACTTGGCTTCAAAACATGGCATCTACATCCACAGAATTTGGCATGTCAGGTGAAGCATACTGAAATTTTAATACTCTGTAATTATAATGTCTCTCTCTGACACACTCCCCCCCATCTCCTCCAGTTATGGGATACCTGTATTTTAAAATCCTGTACAAAAGTATCACCTCTTCCAACGTCTATTTACCCATTTACAGTTTAAAGCCCCATAACAGTAGGACTCATTTATATATTCAATGTACCCCCAGCCATGAGGCAGAAGGAATTCAGGACAAACTATAATTATTAATTATAGTTATTTATAAACTATAATTATATAAATCAAGCATTTAAGAAAATATCATCCTCTTACTTACACAGAACTCAGACAACGAAATACTGTCAAAATGGATCTTTGCTCAAATGCTGGCAATCTAAACATCCAAAAGTTATAGGTAGAATAAAAGAAAGGGTAGTGACAATATTACTGCAGATGAAGAAAACAAGAGGCTTCAAATGAAGTTTGTAGGTGGCAGTCAAAAGCTCCAGGAAGCAGACTGAGATTTTTAACTGGGTAAAAATTAGCTTTTTATTTTATGTCCTACATTTGAATCAAAGTTTGTATTATGTTGATGATCAGATAATGAACAGAAGGGGGGAGGGTGTTCTAAAGAAAGAACCAAAAGAAATAATTCTTATGGAAACAAAGAGGAAAACCAGCAGTGGAGAGGCTGATGCAACTTCACCAGTAGTAATGAGAGGTGGAGGGGAATAGCTAGAAAATAGATCTGTAGAAATAAATTACTTCCAGGAGTTACCAGCAGAACAAATTGACATTCAGGATGGCTCTGTCCTTTAAAGTGTAGTTACTCTATTTATATAGGCAGAGTATGTGTATTACAGGGCAGGCAAAGTAACAGCCTTAATTACATTGCAACTCCACCTGAACAGAAGACAAATCCAGAAACATAGTGCTTCTTGTTTAACTTGGACAGAATTCACTGCCAGAAATACACTGTACATTTTTTTTCCAATCCATAGTACTTGTAAAAAAACTAGTTTGATATTTCAACACAAGAAAGTTAAGAACACCTTTAAGGTTAACAACTCTTGTTTAAAAAATACAATTTAACTTCAATTTTTACCTTTACCTTGAGAAATGTGACACAGTTAGAAGTTAGTTATTACTGAAGAATATTTTATAATTGCTAGTTAGACTCCCAATTACACCATTATGGAGCATGCACGTTTAACTTCTTTAGGGTAGGCTGTGTGATTTACCAAGCTTGTAAAAAAAAAAACAAACAGATAATGAAAAAACATATTAAGAAAACAAGAGAGACACGATATTACTCTACTAGGAAATGAAAACATGCACCTGAAACTACACCACCACCTCTCAAGAGCTTACCTTCTTTTTGTCCCTCATCGAGCCCTTCCCTCGCACCATTATCTTGCATCCTGTTTCTGCCTCAAGCTGTTTAGCTGTTAGTCCTCTGGGCCCAAGGATTCTTCCAACAAAGTTAAACTGGAAAAAAAATATTATGTCTATAAAAGCCAGTATACAAAATTAATTTAAAACTTCACCATATGCATTTCTGTCTTTAAAATATCATCAAGTGTTCATCAGTTTAGAACACTGAAGTTAAAGAATGATGTAAGTGCTATTTCTGTACATTAGACACACATGTGACCCTAATATGAGGCATACAGTTTTCAGGTGAAAATAGGTTTTTAAGTTTAACACCCAGTAATCTAGGACAGTGGCACTCCTAATTTCCTCCTTGTTAAGTTGTATAAGCTCATACAGAAACTACAAACCGCTCTTCCTCACTATTAACATGACCAGACATACTCATTAGTAGGCCAACAGTGTGCACCACATCACAGGAAACATACAGATTCTAGTTACATGACCAGATAAGCACACAAATTCCAGCTGGTGGGACTGATGTGGGACTGGACCTACACCTCATACCCAAATGGCACAGGGCCTTCAGGAAAGGCCCCTAGACCCACTATTCATTAGCTCTCTGCCTACAGATAGAGGAGCTTGAAGAAAACATTCTTTTTCACCCTCCTGTGTTGTTCTGGTGGGCTTGGTTCAGTCAGTACGCTGCTGGCTGGCCACTCACGTGCAGAAACTCTTGTTTACCTATCTGTGCTATAACCCTCTCCTCTGAAAAAAACCCACCCAATATTTGTTACATATTCACTTTAGGTTACATGGGTAACTTTCCTGGAAAACACTGTATTTGCCACACATACACACCAAAGTTGTGTGTGTATATGTATGTATATTGGTATACACACAGACACATAACAAGCACACCATTTTTTCCAAGTTGTATCCTTTTACTCAGTTGTGCATAGAAATAGCGCAAGTATTTCATGTTTAGCTGGCTCGCTTCAATACCAACCAAAAACTCCGTGCCTATGCTTAACGCAGTAATACTGCCATTTAGGCATACATAACATTATTTCTCAGTTATTTTCCAGTATTTTTTACCTTTCATTTTCAACCACACATTCTGGAAACTATGACAAACAAAAAAAGCACTAAGTGAAGGTACCATTAAGAACATATAGCAGTTCTCTGTGACAGCTACAGGGCAAACATGAAGCACCAGGCTCAAAGGATACATAAACCTCGACATTTCAGGCTGAACACTAAATTCAAGGAAGATAAAGACACTGAAGCAAGGACAGAAGCCTGGATACTTTAGATCCTGGTAAACAAGCTAGTTGATGGAATTATGAAGAAGTTCATAATTCATTTCCTTAGCTAATTAAAATTGGTTTTGAGTACTGCAACTCAACACATTTGAAATCCTTCTAGAACTGCAAACACCAGAAAAGATTTAGAGCTGAACAGAAACTCACAAGCAAACACAAACAGATTCAAGTTCTTCAATGAAAATCACTGTGTTATTAACGGCTATATTCTTCATATGGAACACAGACTCCCAAAACTATTTGGTATTCCAAATTAAAAAACCAAAGACATATTATGAAGTCTGAGTCAACCTTCAGGGGAAAATACTAAAGATTACAGGCACTTATGAACATACACATAAACTGAGTCATAGGAAATTATGGAAGATTCACCAAGACTAGATAAAGCAATGAAATAGGCTCAAGTGCTACAGTTCAGCCTTGAAATATTATCAAAATCCTGCATTTGTTACACGTTCATGCTCAGTACCAAAATCATACTGTATTTTACATAAACAGCATCTTTATTGCCTTTTTCCACCACTAAATCCTTAGCTATCTATCCCATTCCACTGGTAAAGTTGAAACAAAACAGCAAACCTGACTTTAAGTCACTCTTCTAACCAAACAAGGTGACTACCATTACATTCTCTTATCTCCCAAGAAAAACAGCAGCCTCGAATATTTTAACTTTGATTATGATAAGAAGAATAATCAAATCCTAAGACTAGATCACCGCGATAAAAAATTTAAATAGAACAATTTATGCTACTAAGAAAAAAAAGCAGGGATTTTGTATTACTCCCTAGCTTGCAACCTCATTCACATTGTCTGAACATTACATAGAACTGTGGCTTGTAGTTGGGAAACTGCTGTCTTAAAGACCAACACATTATGGAAAATGCTAAGCCAGTTTCTTTTCCAGCTACTCCCAGTACATTCTCCTTAAAAAGAGCCTTCGTAAATTGTTCCAAGGGAGTTCACCACCCTATTTTTTATTTTCCAAACTGTAACCACTACCTTGAACCTTTTTGGATAAGTAAAATTCTGACCATTCTCATTTCCTCTTTTGGGTCCTCCCTCCAATTTGTTAATTTCTAAAAGCAGGATGCATGGACAATTTAATACTTCAACTTGGACCTCAACAAGGTTAAGTTACTCAGAACAACTATATCTTACAAACCACATTCCTATTGGTACACACCTTCTACTTTTTTCCCCTCCTCTCAAAATACAGTTATGATATTTAGTTCAACATTCCTTGACCCCAGATACCTTTCTCCATTAGGATCTTCATTCCTAAAAGTGTTACAGCAGAACCAAATGTATTATGAAAAGTTACTCTAAATGCTAATGTTTGTACCTACTGTGGAATATTAATGGTTACTTCGCAGCGACTGATTGTCCCAAGAGCTGACAAAATTTCTATTTGGTGTCTACCTAACAAGACCACTGCATCAGGAAGTCCTAAATACAAACAGCTTGTTTTCTGTACGCATAGCACTATTTCCCAAGCTCATCAGGTGCTTTCACGGTCTTCTATGACTCATTAGCCCCTATGCTCATAACAAATGTAGAAAAGGAAAATAAGACCAAACTATGCTAAAGACTCAAAGCCATTGATTAATAAAAGGTTGCAAAGAAGCGTGTTTGTTTTTTTACAGGCTATGGCATAGGCAGTGTTTAAGAAACTTTCATGCAAGTTAAAATCTGAGGAACCTGAGGGAGTCCAGCAGTAATAAATTTCATACTATTATTATGCCTTTTGTATTGTGGGTTTTCCTTTGAAACACAACAGTAAGATATGACAAGATCTAATTTATCTGATGAAAAAAAATTCTTTCCTCCGTTACTAGAGAAGAATTTGAAAAAATCTAATTGGATTAAAATATCCAAATCTAGCAAGAAGAACACAAGTACATGCATTTGGTTAAACAATTATTTTGCTCAATTAAAAACTAATTTATTCTACCATCTCCTTAGCAAATGTTCTAATGATTTACTATATATTGAATGCGCAGAGCTAGTTACTTATCACTGGAAAAAAGCCAAAACAAGCTGTTCTTTGAGTCCACTTCAGCTTAAGGAAATCAAAAAGAAGTCTTAGAAAGCTTATCTGTTCCTCAGATACAATGTGTATTTGAGTATAAATGTTTTATACACAGCCTAATCATTATTTTAAGGAAAGTATCAAGTAAACCTCAGTAGTACCTCATTATACCAAGCCCAAAAGATGTCTATGCTTCACACTGACTTCATGTAAGAATATTTTAAGTTATAATAATAGATGTTTAAATTCAGAAAAAAATCTAATTGGAAAAGAAAGCCCTTCCTTTATCAACATTCCGCCACAATTGATTTGCACTAAGTCTGTGTGTCTAGTAATCTGGCATTTGGTCTCTCCTTCAATCTCTAACTTGGAAAAGCCACATCAACCCTTTGAATTCCTTAAAAAACAGTGGAAATACAACAACTGAGTACTTGTAACCATAAATGTCCACTCCTGATGATGTTTAATTCTTAACTGCCTGCAGAAGTCACCTTCAGAACAGTCATACCACACATGAAAGTATGTTCACCATTTTGAGACTTCCTTTACATATAATGAATTTTTTTTTTTAACAATAACAGGACATAAAAACTTCAGATTATTCAACATCGGTTAGAAAGGAGCTTAGCCCTTACGTTATTCACATTTCTTTCAAATTACAGGATTTTATTTTACAGCTTTGTTAAGTGTTGGATATCTCTGCCAGCTGTAAATGGATTTTCATGAAGATAGAAAACTGTACCTTGTATTCACCCTTCCCATAACCAAATCAGCTTTCGGATTGTATATTGATAAATCGAACAAACTAAAACATCCAAAAAATGTGGTTAGAAATGTCTCTGTGGTTTAGTTTGCTTTTTAAAGACACAGCAGCATTTTCTGCTCACTTCGTTTTCATATGCTTTTTCCTATCAAATAAAAAGCAGCTGAAGACCAAGACTCTGCACGTTCAGTGGTTAAAGTACGTCAGTCAAAGCTAAGAAGCAACTGAAAACTAGATCTTAAAATTACCAGATGTTCTCCATTATATCCTAAGCATTAATGCTGACAGTTTAGCCATTTTGGAGGGAATTTCTGTGTCTTCAGATCACAGAAGTCCTATTACAAGACTGTTTCTGAGATAACTTAATCCAACAGAGTTACATGCTAAAGTGCTAACCATGGAAATGAAGTCATTAAGAGTCACACAGAAACTGCAACAAGAAACTATTGCCACTATCTTATCCAGTACAGAACATGATATCACTAGATTTTTGATAAGTGGCGATTAAGGAAACAAATACTATTTCTCCCTTTAACAGAAAACCTCAAATATATTTTATGCCATATTAAGGATTTTCAGTGATTCAACACTACACTCATCACAAAAGAAAACAGCTACACTGCTTCTGTTGAGGAAAAGCAGGCATAAGAACCAAATAAAAACAAATGCATCATATACACAGATTACTCCGTGACCACACCAGAAACTGAAAACTAACAATGGAAAGTTTGTAAATTAAGCCACTCGTACACATCTAAGAAATCAAGTGGGAAAATTATCCTGTTTCAGAAATAAAATAATTTTGAAATAATCTTTCATTAACCGTGTTAGCATGTATTTTGAAGATTAAATACGCTCCAGTGGAATCTGGCAGGTGTTTTCCCTAGTTAAGAAAAACAGACTATCCAGTGAGATTTTACAGGGAGGGGAGGCTGACAAAGCAGATGGTATTATCGTTGTCAATACAGTGAACACAGACAATAGTTACCACATAAAGAAGTCAGTTTTTACATACAAACTAACTTCAGGTAGTTGTTAAGACTGCTAGTGACAGCAATGAAGTTGGTTTTGGAAGTAATAAAAGAAAGGCTGCAGAGAACAATGCATGGAAAAACGTTTCCTCCATCCCTTAATACAACATATTTTCTAAGCAAAATAACCAAGTAAATGTCAAAAGTACCTATGTAGTGAATCCCACCATGACAATATAATCTGCTTATTTCAAATACATCCACTTGTATTTGCTGAGCATATCCAACATACGTCATTCTAATACTATATTCAAAGCTAAATGAGCACTAATGAAGCACCTAAGCAACGAAGTAGTAAATTAGAAATTCTGTGCTGTAAGAAACACAATCATATAAATTATCATTAAATAATCTCCTCGTTACTTAAAACACAAAAATAAAACCATTAAGGTAGAGGAGAACAAAATATAGAATGTAGCAACCCTCCGAAAGTTAGGATCTGTCATATTTCCAATTAGGCACTTTTGTGCTGGATAAGCAAAAGCAAAGACGCTAGCACACCATTTGGAATACCTTTGAGATTACTTCAAGTGGGAGAAATTTAATTCCTGACATTTAATAAAAGGATGGTTAGAGCTAAAAATACTTAAAGTAATTTAAACTCCCTAAAATTTGAGTCGTCACAAAGAAAACAGAAAAATCTTTATCACAGGTGAAGAAGGAGGTAACAAAAAGATTTCTTTTTCTTAGTTTAGTAAATGCCCAGGCATCATTTTCAGCGCATATGTAATTCAGTAACACTGCTTATATCTTTTTCAGTTCATTGTATACTTTAGATTACAGGATATTTTTTTGTTGTTGTGTTCCTAATTCAGTTACCAGAATCACTTCTCAACATCAAAGCCAAAGAGTAAACTTATCTTGTTATGGGTAAGAACTGATAATTATTGTGGGAGTAATACAAGCTTAGTCTAGTTCAAGAACTCCTGTAAGTAGAATATTTATTAATGCAAAAATAAAAGAGATTAACATAATTGCAATATATTACTAAAACATAATATTTTCACAGCAGGAGAACAAAGTTAACATTCAGTGGTTTGAAGTCCATAATATATTACATAAAAATATCAGCATCCAGAGGCACAGGAAAATAACACAGTAGTGCAGAGGTTATGCATGTTATAAATCTCAGAGACTACAATGAAAAACCAGTAACAAAGAGGAAATGAGTTCTCCTCATACAAATACCTACATCTATTACTCCTTCCAAACCTATATCTAACCTAGGTATTATATAATGCAGGTATTGTAGCAGTAATTATGGTAACATTTCAAGTACCTTTAAATTAGATTATTTTAAGGACAACCTTTAATTCCATTGCAACAGTATAGATTCCATTGTCAGAGACACACATAGGATGTCCAAAAAGGAGAAAGAACTCCAGAAAGTTTAAGCTCACCTAACGAGCACTATTTGATGCAGACTAGAATACCTAAATCTCACTTCTAAGTATTAGGGTATTTATGTTGTGTGGCAACCATGAGTCAGTCCTCCTCCATGCTGAACTCACTTCATCTAGAAAATTAGTAAAATGGCATCAGTGCAATTCAGACACTTAATAGTTAACATTATGTTCAGAATTCAAACCTCTTGAAAGAGCACACACATCTGCAAGCCAGTTGTCTAACCAAATCTGAGCATAATATTTAGCATTTGTTAGCCAATTAGTCAACAGGCCTTGCCTATGTAGAGGCTGCACACAGTCTTTTAATAAGAAATGCTGATACAGATTTATCTATGTTTTCTAGTAAAGTTTTAATAATAAGTCAGTAATGAATCCATGATGAACAGTAACAGCTCATTCTCCCTGTGAGATTAAGAATTACAGCCTTTCCTCTAGGACACCAGCAATACAAGCTTTCATAATTTCAAGGACAGATTACCATAATAAAGAGTTTGGTCTAAACTTAGGAACTGCCTGTTTATTACTATTTCTTATTAGTGAAGTTTATTAAAAAAGGTGGTAAAATAAGAACTTCTAGGAATTTTTAGTACTGAAATCAGGGTTTTTATTTAATTTAGATTTTTCTTTTTCACTTAGAAGTAATTCTATTAGTTACAACAGTCACAGGTACTACATTCTCCAAAAGGCAACCCCGAGCTGTACTCAATTACGAAGTTCTCTTTGTTAGTACCTATATTCCAACAACACAATATTATTTAACAAATTAAAAACTGCTTCAAATTGTGTTCAGTAATATGTCAAAATAAACAGTACACCATATAATTTCAAACGGAACACTGAGGCTGTTTTAATCAAGTGACCAATTTGAATAAATTTATTGTTAGCTACTGTAAAAACTAATTTTTTTTTTAATAAGGCAGTACTGGACATTTTAATCCCCAAGACAGCAAAACATTAAAGAACATAATTATCTAAAAATAAAAATATCACTTTATTCCATTTAAAGATGCCACAGTTCTGTAAGGTTAATTTTCTGGCTGTAGTTGACTTGCCTATTACCAGATTATTCACATTTGTTTCTGACTGAGTAGAGTATCAGCCACTGGTGATCATTCACAAAGCTCCAGATCTTTTTCTCATCACTGTAGCTGTAAACTAGACAACCAGATTATCCATGTGATGTCAATAAAATATAGCTTTTACTCAGCAGACCACTTGCTAACGCTTAAAATGCTCCTTCAAAAAAAAAACAAAACAAAACAAAACAAAATGCATTTAAAAGTATAGCTGGGATTTAGAATGAATTACTAAATCCATCAAATCCACATTATTCACCTCTAATAACCTCTCTGCTGAAGGCTATGAGAGCTTGTTTAACTGACAAATAGCTCTACAAACCCCATGTAAGTACAATGGATCAGATCTGTTAAAAAAAAAAAGGAAGGGAAAAAAAATCATGCTAACTTTCCAGGTCATTTTAATAATGGTAATAGAGCAAAGTAACACAATGAATTGTAGAACTTTTTTCTCCAAATTCTTAACTTGCATTTTATAAAATAACCTGAGGTAAATTATCAAGTATTTAGATTAAGTTCTCAGTATTTCATTCAGACATTCAACTTTTTTAATAATGCACAACAGAATCACTCCAGCAGCAGCTAAACCTAGTTAAATAAATGATTTACAACTATCCAGAGTTTCTTTATCTGTTTGAACTGGTATCCATCAAAAATTGTCATCTAAATGCAGTCATAGGAATTCACGATGCAGTAATTCCTGTACATTCAAAAAAAATCAAAATCTACAAAACATGTTTCTCTTGTTATCTACTGTACCGACATTTCATCCACACATTCCACAACAAAACACCACACAGTCTTCAAAAAAAAATATGTTATCAGCTCCTCTACGTAGATTATTTCACCTGCTTTTTTTAAACATAATGTGTAGATGTGTTAAAGGTGAAAAAGACAAAAGTAATATTTTTTTATACATTAACACAGAGTTAGTATCTTTAATCTCAAGGGCACTATTTTGCTAAAACAAATTAGCTGTTAGAGTTAACACCATTTGTTCACAAATTCTGTGCTTTATTTGACCATCCTATCTAACAGCATGCAAAAAAAAAAAAATATCCTAACCTACTAGATACTCAATTTAATTTTCTAAAAGCTTTCTAAAAAAACTCTCAGGATTAACTTTAATACATTAACTTTATGTCAAGACATTTCCCATTTAAAGTTAAGTGAATACTAAGGAGTTTTACTGTCCTAGAATTGTAAAAGGAGGGTGGGTTTGGTTTTTTTTTCATATTTCTGTAGAAAAATTACATCTCCATCATACAATTTTGGTTTAAAATAATACAACCTTAAGATGAAAGCTACAAAGTGATCTAAGCAAACTGAAAAGGAGATTCACATTTTTTGTGAAAACAAATTATATACTGCCACTATAAAGACCTTATATTGTTATAGTTAATAAACTTTAAAAAACTGCAGAAGTTGCACTGCTTAAGCTGCTTTAAAAAGATGCAGCAGAAGTCAGACAGAATTTAAGAATAACTCTTAAATTACTGACTTCTAATACAAAACTATAAAATTTGTGCTTCTGTTTTTTTACTGTACAGATTAAATAATCACTAGAAAAAACATTATAAACAATCAGCACTTACACTAGATAAATAAAAAGAATAAAGGTAAATTTACTAAATCAGCCACAATTTTTACTGACATTTATTCTGATTTTTTTTTAATAAATATCACATAGGTAATATTTGCATTGACCTAAAAAACTTAAGAGAATTCAAAACGGAGATTGACAAAGGGCTGCTGTGCTAATTCAAAAGGTAACTAGCACTTCATAAAAGGTATCATGTACTAAATGTAAGAGAAGATTTTCAAATGTCTATATAGCTCCCTGGTCATAAATCTCTCTCTAGAGAAGTATATTAAAAAAAAAAGTAAATCTGACTAAAAATAATACATCAAATTCCCTGAGCAAAGAAGCTCAAATCACTCTAATCTCTTTTACTCAAGCCCGAAAACTATATTTGGTGCATCATCATGCCAAGTACAGGCCACGTGAAATATGGATACCCTATTTTATTTACTCCCCTTAGAAAAGATAAACACATACAATGACAAATCAATGCAAGATCATTTCAAATTAACTGAAACCACTCTTATAGTGCTGTCATAACAAGAAGCTGCTCCTATCACAGTGAAAAAAACAGCTCTTAACATTAAGACAAATAAGACTCTACTGTAATTACTGCAGTCTTCTAAAAGCTACTACTAAGCTCCTGCACTACACTTCTCTTCTACAAACACTCCAAATAACTTTAAGAAAGAGGACATACCAGCTCCTCCCAAGAGGAGGAGATCTTTAATTTCCTGATCTCTTCCCACCATGTCAGATTATGCTGCTGCACAAGGACCCTATCCACATTTAAAAACAAACAAACAAACAAACAAACAAACAAAAAAGGTCTAAATCCTCTCCACTACTTCAGGCAGGAGTATAGCTTCACCCTCCTCATCCCACAACCTCTTTCAGGGAAAGGCTGGGCCCATTCCTTCTCATCTGTTAAACCCAGGGGAGGACTGCCTCCCGGGTGCTCCACCAACAAAGACGCTTATTACAAAAGAGAGGACAGAAAGGCTTGTCAATTATTAGTTTATCTGTTGAGGAACTATAAAATAGGCTTTGTGCTTCGGTTCTCTGACAGCAGTAAGCCGGGAGAAACAAACAAGTTTGGATTCAAAAACTAAACAAGTTCTTGAGAACAAACAGTAGAAACCTCAATCAACAAGCAGCAGCAAACAATACCAAGCAGGATTCATTTTTCAGCTAAGTGCAGGACTCATTTCAAGCTTATATTCTAATAGCCTTCACTGCACGTAGAAAACCTAGATGTAGTTTTAAGTGACATCAAATGAGGCATTTACACAATTAAACCCTGTTTTTCCAAATGCTAATATTCATTTTGAAAATGTATCAAATATAAAATCATTTAAATCACAATACTTTTCTACATCCCTAAGAAAAGACTGGGATTAAGATACAAAGTTTATTCCACTCAAGAGCATAGAGCATTCATGCTTTCCTCTATTACAAAATTAAACATTTCATCCCTAAATTAAGTATTAAACTGCAAGATACTTAATCAAGCATCAAAATGTTTCCAAAGTCCCATTAAAGAGCCAGAAAACATCTGAAGAACATTACTGTAAAACCACCTAACGAGCTGTCTGAATCACAAGGAAAGTTGTTAATTTTTGAAATAAGTTTCTTTGGACAGTTGATGAGGTATTCATTTTCTTTTTTCACTGAACGAGCCATGGAAAACTGCAAAGTTTAGGACTAGTTTTATAAAACTTGATACAAAATTAAGGAATTTATATTACCAATAGAAGCACTCTTTCAAAGTTTGCCCTTCTAAACTCTTTAACCTTCTCTGTCATTAGGGTTGACTGATAAGCCACCAGCTGTTTTACTTCCTCGTGCTACAATGCATTCTCTTCCTTTTTAAGGCTAGTATACCCAAGCAACAAACAGCAGGACTTAAGCCAGCTGCTAGAATGTCACAAACCTATATATTTAGCTCCTATCTCATTTATTGCCATCCCTTCACTGCCAACTATTTAATGCCCCTTTTGCTCCAGTCTACTAACATTCCTCACTTAGCTGACAACAGTGTGGGCTGGATCAGCAGTCAGGAGGCACAAGAACACACAACAAAGCAAAGACCTTATCAGTTATCAAAGACAAAAGCCATGCCTTGTCAAAGGTATTCAAGGTGAAAAACATTTTGCGTTTTGGTGTTGTCATCCCACCCCCCAGCTTCTGATCTCATTTTCACTGTTCATAAATTGTGTAGTTGTTTATATAAATAGTAACTTTAGATCTTCAGTAAAGCAGTCGTTTGTTCATCTACCATGTTTAATCAGCATTACTCACCTTCACCTAATAGGATAGAAATCCTGTTTGTGCTGTATTAGTTTGCAGTTTGCTTCACTTCTGCTTCCTCAAGGCTCTTCATACACACTAATAGAAACTTTGCATTAAAGTCATATTTGCCTTCCCTTTAAGAGTGTTTTAAATATTAACCCTTTTCCTCTCGGTGCAAGTTTAAAGAAAATCTTAATAGCATAGTTTCAATTCCATTTCAAGTAACTATAAAATAGTATCTCTCTAAATGAATTTTATGCTACATGTTCTGTTCATGCCAAAACACTAATCTAATTACTGTCATATTTTGGAAATAATTGGATTTAAAATTGCTTAGAATTATCAACATAAGTGAGAAAGCTGTAAAGATAGACAAATTAACAATTTCATGGTTTTAAAATAGGAATCTCTGTTATCGTTAGAGGCCCATTTGCAATGATTTAAAGGACCACGGTACAGTTTGGTAGTTCCCTCCTTTAAGTGGTCATAAAAACCTTTAAACAGTAATTGAAAGATTGTTAACAGAAACTCTTCCAGGAAAGCAGATCCCATGAACAATCTAATAGTAGGCATGCTTAAGTGAGATAGCGAATAATCTGCTTCATCTTGCTCACTTAGATGAGGCTTTCAGAACAGTGACAAGACATCAGTTTCAATAACACCAGGAGACGGGTAAAAATTGTTCAATTCTATGCTCTTCTTGGGAATTGTGATACATTTATCTAGAGAATTAACAAGTTGTGCTGTGTGTAAATCGGTCTACAAAACCTAATTGCAGGTTCCAGCAGTGCCCTCTAAGCCTCACAGTTTACATCATTAAACTCATATTCCAATAAAAAGGATCCTCAGGATATACAGTCCAACAACTAATTTCCATAATAATACCTTTTAATTAGATGTGACTACATGTGACATTACCCAAGGTGCTTAAAGCTGGCAATTTTGCTGCAGACTACTTCCCATTCTCAGTAATTAGAAGTGAGAAAGATACGTTTAAATTGGAGTACCATTGCAGATGGTGACATTGTTGTCACAAATACTTAGCTGAAATGTAAATTCTTAATATTTATGATTCCCTTTTCTAATATTATCAGAGAAATGCAGTCACCTTCTTCCCCTTAAGAAGGAAAGGCTGACCGAGCAGAAACAGGCTTTGAGGCTATATTTAAGTTAATTCAAACGAGAGGTGCTCAGTAACCACTTCATTTTATTAGTTACTGGAAATTTAAACGAAGTTCTGCATCTCTTTCAGCCCACAGATTTTATGCTGAATTATTGTCATAACTCTAGGTTCCAAAATTAAATTTATTAGTCACCTTGAAAGGTGGGAGGAAACAAACTGCACTCTCACAAATGAGAAGTTATTAAAGTTTCATTATATAAAGTAGTAATAATTAGCTTTTCCCTCCACATTAGCATTTTTTTTAAGTAAAGTTTAGGGGGGAAAAAAAAAAAGTAAAGCACTACACCAAACAGAGCAACTAAATCCATGAAAAAAGACTGATAATATTGTTTTATGTATTATCAATGACAGCCGGGATGAAAATTTCCATGTTTAAGCAAGATATTCACCAGAAAGAAGAGTTCATGAAAGTTCTGTGGTGAGTGACGAATTGAGGTATTCAGCCTTCCGAAACACAAACATGCTTTCCATTCCTGTGACTGATTTTAATTATCTAATTCAGCTGACTAAATTGTAATTTATAATCACAACTGATATTAAATAATTTTTGCTTTGCTCCTTTAACTTTTACATACATTTGAGTATTGGTAACACAACCTGATTCATAGAATCAGTAGATAAACTCTGCTTTATATCACATGGCGGGGATTTACCAGAATTCTTCTGAAATACCTACTGATATATTTAAATTTTATGAAAAGGCTCCAAATATGTCAACCATCAGAATTGTAAAAAACTCAGGATTTAAACAGAGGGTGATAGTGCTTAGCCAAAGGAACTTTGTACTTTGCAATCAATTTCTACGTACATAGTTTGCACTGCATTAGATTCACTAGGAGTCGATTTACCAACTAGGTCTTAGAACTTCATCCCATGAAAACACTGAAAAATGTCACAGAAATAATTTTTAAATGTTTCATCAAAACAAAAGCAATCCCCCTTCCAAAAGTTTAGACTTTAAAAGACATGCTTCAATCAAGTGTAAAAGAAAAGAAGACTAGTAGCTCTCAATGCCTGCTTGCTGTTGCCCAATTATTTCTTCTAAAAAAAAAAATCCTAAGTAGGTTTCTCAGTGTCAACTCCATTCACCTTCTCAAAAGGCTGTTATAAAAGTGTTCAATACACATGCACAGCTGCCAGAATCTGTAAGGTTGCAAAATTCAAGCCTAGAACTGCAGGAGAACAGGTCAGAAATGGAGAAGTGATATTAAATTACGGCCCTCTGAGTATTTCCTTTAGTGCTTTAAGATCTTAATGCACCTTATTTGCTTTAAATTACTTCTGCTAAAAGCCATTATATTACCAAACCTTAACTCTGTGCTCTATCTGTAATAAGGTAATACATAAAAAGACAAATAAGGCAAAACTGAATTGAAAGGTGCCTTAAGCTTCTTTAAAAGCCCAAGTGCTTAGGAGCATTTAATGCCATAACTCTCGCAACATATGCATTATAGAGTTATGTTCTTCAGCCAGCAGTAAAAAAGCAGCAGTATCACAGTCTGGTATTATAGTAGTAACAGCACCTATACATACCATGTCATATTGAATCTATTATCATAAACGTTTACAATCCCAACACTCTAAAATAACAGCATATAAACAATTAATACATTCAGGCTTCATTTCTAACTAGCTTTTGCCTTTTATACTGGAACTTTTAAAGCAAGGAGAGAGACAGACATCAACATATTCAGCAGTTACAGATTCACAGAATGACTTCAGTTGGAAAACACCTTTAAGATTATTGAGTCCAATCACTGAATCAGCCCTGCAAAGTTCTGTGATGACCACCACAGTCATTACAATAGAAGAGGTTGTTCCTCTTCTATTTTATCTTTCCATATTTATCCCAGGAAAAAGGCCTAACAGTGATCATAAAACTCAGAGATGCGCTTCAAGTTCACATGCCATGTCAGTAATATCTATCTCTATATCCTAAGTTACCATCCAGTCCTATTGATGCTACCAAGTCAGAGTTACGGGTGTCTGTCATTCAGTTTGCCCATCTGTTGACTCCCTGAAGAAACTGAAAGCTTTCAGAAAGACTCACAAACCCTTGTTTACAACTTTCCAGATCAAGAACAAAATTTGCACTTGTGGAAGAAAAAAAGGGGGAAAAAAAAAGCGGGCAAATATTATTTTGGCCACAACAGCTTGAAAAAAAACTGAAGAGATCAAAGCCCAAGGAACACTATTTTAGGAAATGTGTTGAGTGACAGCTACTTTGCTTTACTTTTAATGTTAGTGACATTCACTTTAAAAACCACAGTAATCAGAGTTAAATGAGTTCAAAATAAACCACTCAATTACATTAAACAGTATGACCCAGAAATGTAGTTAATTTCAATAATACACTGATTATCAACAGTACTTAGCAAGATAACAATTGGTCATTTCCACTAATCACAATAATAAATTTAAAACAAGAGAGATATCCATTTCATGCAGCATTCACATTTCAGACCACCTGTATTTGGTGGGGAAAAAAAATAAAGAGAAACTGCTACATAAGACTTCAAATCATAATTCAGTTGATGATCTTCCTCAGCAAGCAGTCCCTGTATCACTGACAGCAGGGCAAAGCCCTCAGTGTCCTTTGACCCCACAAGTCATAATGTTTGTAATTAGAACTAACATGGATTTTTAGGCCAGTATGTTCCGAGTGCTTATGAACTGCACAAGCTTATATCAGTCATCTGAAGAAACAGAAGCTTCTGAAAAAGCTTTAATCAACCTAAGCAACTTAAAACTAAGAGTTGGGTGGATGAATGTACACCATTAGGACAGGTGCATAAGCCCTCCTGGCAGACAGGGAGTAAGACGCAATGCAATAAGAGATAACTAAAATGAGTGCACATAAGGTGTAAAAAGGAGCTGGCTGCTCATCAACCAGCATTATTTTTCTTAAAATATTGAGTGTATATGAAAGAAAAACAAAGGACACAATTTCAAAAAAGTGTAGAAAATTTCAAAAGTAATCAGTGCTTTCACAGAATTCAACTATTTTCACTGCTCTTAATAAGAAAAAACCAAACATAAAAGCTTAGAATTGTGAATTAGTATTATGCCAGAATAACTGAAACAAAATAACTGTGTTCAACTACTGTTCTTAGCTTTAAAAAAATAGCAGACTGAGTAACTTGAGTAGATCCATAAAAAAATGGACAAACACCTATTATTACCTACAAAATCTTAATCTCCAAAACAGAGACACTTATTGAGGTAGCATTTGTGTTTTATTCTAAATTCAGTGTTCAAAACTAAAGGCAAGTAAACAGCAGTTATATGGTTATGAAACAAAACACAGAAGAAAAAAGGAGAGATCTAAACAGAAAGTTTACTCCGTAAGCTGGTATGCGAGTACAATCTTCGTCTCAACAAGAATCACAGAAAAAGACCAGGTGACCAACATTGGCAAGATGCAAATACAGCTAACACCAATCCTGCTCATTTAAATTATGGATCAAATTCAAAGCAAAAATGAATGCTATAAATATAGAACTACACTGAAGATTCTTCCTTGACAAGCGATATATACTTTAAAATGTATTAATGAGTTGAGAACTTCAGAAACAGCAGAACTGAAAACAAGCACACCGCTAGTCCATGTTCTTGCTTAAAAGGCAACCTTTTTTAATTAAAATGCACCATGACGACTTGTGGACAGATTTATTCTAGTAACAAGAGTTCTTCTAGTATTGAGGACACATGAACTGATTTTAACCTGAATGTATAATTTAGAAGAGATACAAGGAAAACATCAAGCTAATATTTTGACTGGTACTCGAAACTACTTTTAATGGCAACTCAGGATGAGGCTTGGTCCTTTCTTATTCCAGTGAAACACTGAGCAAGCGTAATTAGTGAAGACTTGTATTTCACATACCTACCTACGCAAAGTTTCAGAACTCATGCTGTCCTCTGACAACAAAGTATTGAATTACTTTTGCAAGGGCAACTTCATAAAAATCTGAGAATACAAACAGACCTACTAAAAAGGAAGAAATACCTAATATGCCTGTCAGAAGCTTACTGACCAGCAGATATGGGGGGCAGGGAATAGAAAAGGAAAACAGCATGGTACAATAACTGCCAGGTTAATTTTCTGGGGAAAGTGCCACAGCTTAGCACTATAAGTCTCTTTGTCAACTAACCAGAGAGGAAAAAAAAAAGTTTGAAACACTCTTCATTCTCAAGAAAGGGGGCTTCTCTCCCCTAGGTACTTCCTACCTCCTTAAAACATTGTACTCCTCAACTAAAAACTCCATCCTTCAGGAGTCAGCTTAAGCTCTCTGAAGAAAAGGGAAGATCTGTTCTTGACTTCAAATAACTGGGTGCATCTACTAGGGATTCTGATGCCTAAACAGTACCTTGTAAATCCAATGTGTATTTTAAACACAGCCTACCTTGCTCTATTAAGTATGTATTTCCAATTTACCAGTATTAGGTAATGTATTTCCATACTTACTGCAGTCCCCAATCCTAGTTAAAGCATACAGCATGTTAATTCGCAAAAAACTACCAACAAGTTCAGCACGTGTACCCAAGTGTACGTCAGCTATTCATAGCAGCAATCAAAAAGTCATACTGAAGCATGCCTTTCTCTATGTATGAAACTCTTCTTTACTACAATAAACATTTGAAAGAACAGATTGAACAAAAAAAACCCACAACATGAAAAACTAAATCAATACTCCGTAAATCTCTCTGCCCCACGTTTGACCTTTCATTATTTATATTTGCACACAACTCTTCAGTACTTAGTCTTGCAAGGGCTACTACACAAAGCAGAAGTTCTGAGAGAAAACACGTCAGCAAAAGGCAAACTGACACAGAGTTGTAGTACACGATCAACTAAAAGCATGCACCCAAATACTTTTGTAGTCCATGAACTAAAGAAATTTATGCACATAAAGTGAGAATTCTAGAACAAAGGAGGGTATTTCGGAGACAGCTCCGATCAAACAGATTGCCCATTGAAAGCCTAACTCTGCAGAGACAATTACAATTGAGATGAGCCACAACTAAAGGTACATTGCAAGCAAAAAAACAAGCATGACAGTTGTTGACCACTAGGGTCTTAAATGGCTCTTCAAAAAGTTCGGTTGGACACATGACACATCCTTTACAACTTCAAATTTTGTAATTTCTGAAGTTAGCCATTTTTCATAAGATTCATTTATCCCAACTACAATTTTAGATTTGGAAAGTATTTTTAAAAAGTATACTTTGAAAAGTATTAAGGGAAATATTGTCCCTAGCCAAAGAAAGAGCTATTTACTTAGTCTTTACTTGTCTTACCTCCAATCCTGCCTTCCTTTTTTTTTATTTGCACACACACAAAACAGAATATCTGCAAACATTTAAAAGAGCAAAATTCCTAAGTAAGAATTAAATGAGAATAAGAATATTAATTGATAAATGACTAGGTAATCACTTGTCTAAGAGTTAATTAAATGAGGAAGAAAACTCTCACAAGGATGAAATACAGACCAAGTTCATTGGTACCACTGAACTGATGCTGAACCTGCAAGATTACCATTACAGACTAAAGGACAGGGGTTTTATTCTAGACCAGCTTCCATCTGTTTGCCTCTGAGGACAAACACACTCTGAAGATGTGGCAGGCTTATTTCTGAATAGAATTACAACAGCATATGTTATCTTTCAGCAACGTGCAATCAAAAAAAAAAGTAAGCTACTGAATGTGAACAAGGGGTCAAAACCCCTTAATTCAAAACCTGAATCAGATTGTCAGTGAAGGAAGAATACCCAATAAAACATTAGCCAGAAAGGGTATAAAAGCTTCATAAAAATATTTAGTCATGTCTCAGTTTTAATGGTATCTAAACAAAGGGGATCTTTCTCAATGAGTCCACTCCCTTACCGTTTGCAGCCAGAGTGCATAAAGCCTCTTGTATTCCAACTGAAAAATTAAGTTTTTTTGCTCCCACTACTACTACTAAAATGTTTTTGCAAATATTTCACTCAGACTGGAAATTAGTAATCAAACTATTTTAGTTCTTTCATATACATCTGTACTTGTACCAGTAGTTGACCTTTGGCCAAACCTTCCGACAGCCCTGCTAGTACTCTGTAGCCTAAGTTTATTCACAGAGATTGGTATATTCTATATATCCTTTCTATTGCAAGCATAAACAAGACCAGCTCTTTTAGCCTCCTTCTCTGTTTACCACTAGGGAATGAAGAGCTTAAGTAAAAGAATCAGAACAATAAATAAAGAGGATGTTATCATTTTCCTAATCCATATTACGGATGCTATTAAACTCTGATATTACCAAATTGAAAAAGGATTTAAACGTTTTGTCAGTAAGTTCCCCATAGTAAAATGAACCCCTGTGCTCATCGTTCTGTGGTACTAATTAAACAGTTTAAACTAAAATGGTCAGAAAGTACGCACAAGCTGTTTATCACTGCTGGCCTTTGAGCTTCAGTATACTCAAAGGACACGCTACTCTAGATGCGATAATTACTGAGTTCTTACATTTTTACTGAAGAGGCACAGAAGAGTTCCAACAGAGAATTTCACATTAATCAGAGCTAACAGGGTACTTATTAATAATAAAGCCATGATTATAATAGAAAAACATTTATTCAGTCTAACATTTGTAGGCACTAATTCCAAAAACTGTTTAAATTGATATCAGACAAAGTTTAGTCTGAGCTCTTTAGGGAAATTCAAGAAAATTAATCATTTATCTGAAGCATAAGAAATGCTAAAGACTATTAACTATTCACCCACAAACAATAGCATATCCTCAATTATTCTGCTTACTAATAGCTCATTGATTTCCCCAATATCTTCTCTTCTTACTTCTTTAAACTCTAATGGAGGATCTTTCTCCATGAATTGGAAATGACTTCAAACTGTAACACCAAAGACTTAAATGAGTATATAAAGATTTAACTACAGAGAAAAATCATTTTTAAGTGAAGGGCAAATTTAATCTTCTAGGTGCCTTCTGCACAATTCCTCTCTCAAATTTCAAGCGCACATGCATGGTTCAGAAAAACTAAGTAGCTCAAATCTCAGTTTTAAGACTAAAATGTCTATAAAAATCTAACACCTATAACCACACAACACCATAAGTGC
This sequence comes from Cuculus canorus, assembly GCF_017976375.1. Lineage (NCBI taxonomy): Eukaryota > Metazoa > Chordata > Aves > Cuculiformes > Cuculidae > Cuculus > Cuculus canorus. The sequence continues at coordinate 56,122,124 of NC_071403.1, read as the reverse complement.
TATAAGAAAATAATATATACAAATAAAACCAACTGCATTACTGTGGCTTGCATTCCAAAAATAATGAGCCAGAAAGCAGACCACCTCAATAACTATGCAGTTTATCTGGTTGTGATTGCAGCATGGAAAAATGTTCCTTATTAATATGACATAAAAAAGAAAAGTAGTTATTCTTTAGCAAGATTTTCACATATCTTCTACTTACTAGTACAGACATAGAAATGCAGAGATGCAGTTTGCTTTTAAAAACCACAGGCTGTTTCAGACAACAGGGTTTTTTTGTGAAGTTGGACCATGCATCAACTACCGTCTTAGGATAAAAAATTAGAATAAAAATACTCAATATATACTTGTATAATAAAACCCCTAAATTATTAAGAGACTATAGGGGGGTCTCTATATATACATTTTAGATTTTTTAATTAAGTTTTATATATTGTTTCCTCCGCGTAGGTACTCAAAGGACAATCAAACTGTAATAATGAAGCGATCTAAGCTATGAAAATGTAACATTTCATCTTTTATACCTATGTTTATATATACATAAATAAAAACACAAGTTCATTTAAACTTATAGCAGACTTATTCTTATGCGTCACAATTAATTTCGGATTCTGTGCACAAAATAGCACAACAATACTACTCAGTGTTCTCTACAGTCAACTAATCTATATGCAAAAAAATTACAAGCAAAAAATATTTACCAGAATAAAAGTTTGTTAGAACATCATAACAGTTTTTTGAATACTTTTACTTCTGTTATTAAAATTATTACTAAATCTACATCAGAAAACAGTTTCTGAATAATCTTTAACTCTATCCATCTTCATGTCTTCATAAGGTATACAACGCTATCAGTTGGAAAATAACGATGGCAATAGAATTAACTGGATTTATCTGACAAACTTACTCTGATAGTCTGCACAGCATGTCTTCCCTGTATCTGATAGCAATTAAATCCATTTAAGTTCAAAGTTTCACATAACACTGTGTGATTACTATGAAGTTAACTTTAGAGGTGAACTTTACAGTTTTTGGGTTTTTTTTAAAGACAAGTCTGAATTGCTCTACTCCAGACCTTCTGAACACTGTACCCGACTGAATGTAAAGCAAGTTATTTGCTTTCTAACTTGCAGAAAGAACTTAAAAAGGGCCTACATACAAAATCACAGCTTTAATTCGTATGTAGTGGTATATTCTAGCTGCTTAGCCAATTACTGAGGCTGTGCAGCACAGATCCCATTCTGAGTAGCTAGGAACAAATCCAGGCAACATGTAGACGGGCAGAAGCATGGAGAGAACACTGGCTTGGCTCCCGAGTGAAGCTTGAACTGCCAAGCACCACCATAGTGGTCAAACTTGTACATTTTCTGGCAAACATTTCACATAATCCCACAACAACCAACTATCTTTTTGTTCCAAGTCACATGTATACAAATCAAACTCTTACAAATTCAGAATTTCAAGAGACTATTAAAATAAATTAGACCACTTCAAGGGCATTCTGAAGGCAGGCAAAGAGGTAGCAGTAGCTAGAGAAATTGTACGCCTGAAGTTACTCAAGTGCTTTGACAGCAACTAGAGAAACTCTTTCCTGCTTATTTACACTGTATTTGATAATTAAATGGCAGTGAAGAGCTAAGCTACTCCACCCTTGATTTCTAGAAGAACAAGTTTAACAATAATTCTAGGAAATCCAACCCTTTTGATTTTCTCCTATCTCATGATACTGGTGCAGCAAACATCAAGTTCTGTAAAAACTAAAACTGATAACTAAGGCAACTCTTCACGAAGGATGCATTGTTGAGTCACAAAATAAAGAGTTCAAAAACTAAGCTATGTTTTATAAAGCCAGTATGCAATATAACTCTAATATATAGAGATATCCAAGTACAGAGCTACTTATATCACTTTACGGAACAATTGCATAGCATAGTTCCTCTCAAAAATCTGCAGCTTCACAAAGCTCCTAAAGAATCACTAGTTTTGGCTTGGGGATATGTGTGCATGTACATATACATATGTGCAGAGATATGAACATATATATATATTATATTATATATATATGTATATGAACATATATATATTAAAGATGTCCTTACTGTCCCTATGCAAGTTCTTTGTACATTCCAGTGCAGGTATCTTAACCTAAAAGCAACAAAATAAGTTTGTAAGCGCTGCAAAGGGAGAAACTACATTTGTCTAAAATATTCCGTTTTGAGAGACTTGCACTTTTCTTAATGGAGTATGGCACAATGAGGCTTTACTTTGAGGTTGTATGTTATAAGCACTATTAAAACAATAAAGCTCAATTTGGAGAGATTAATTTAATATAAAGAGGAGCCACAGAAATACACAAGCATTACTTCCATTTTTTGCTGTTCTGTACTTTTCTCCACTTTAAAACACTTATGTGCAAATGCCTCACTCAGTCGCTGCATTCCTCCACTGCAACAGGACAGTTAGATTCTAGTAGGGAGGAATAACAGCATTTCTGATCTTGCCAGTGATCAATGAAAATATTTGTGTCAGACTTTCACAGGACTATTTTTCCCAAGTTGTTTTAATAAACAATTCAGACCACAGTTCTAAATAGTTCTTCTAGTTAAATGAAACCATCCTCCCTCAAAAGAGAAGAGTACATATAATGGAGAACATAACATTGGCATACAAGCAAGGAGCTTTGCTTAATGAGGCGGGGGGAACAATCGCAAGATAAAGACACTTCAATACGCAAGAGAACCGGTTACACAGGTACAAAGAAATCAGTAATTCAGATTAAGTATAGTCTCTAGAAAGTTTCTAAGAGGTCTCCAAGTATTCTTCAACTGACTTTTAGAGACATAGTGAGACCAAAAAAACCACTGTCCCAAGAGCTAATTCCCTCATAAAACTCACTACGAAGTGTCTCAGGACTGACAGACAATACTGAATGAACAACATAATTCCGATATTAGATCATAGAATCATAGAATAGTTTGGGTTGGAAGGGACCTCAAAGATCACCTAGTTCCAGCCCCCTTGCCATGGACATACATGACATCCCAGTAGATCAGGATGCCCGAGGCCCCATCCAACCTGGCCTCGAACACCTCCAAGGATGGCGTAGCCACAACTTCCCTTGGCAACTCATCTTAGTGTCTCACCACTCTCATGGTGAAGAAATTTTTCTTAATGTCTAGTCTAAATCTGCCCCTCTCCAGTTTATAGCCATTCCTCCTGGACCCACCACCACAAGCCTTTGTGAACAGCCCCTCTCCAGCTTTCCTGTAGCCCCCTTCAGGTAACTGGAAGGTTGTTACAAGATCTCCTCTGAGCCTTCTCTTCTCCAGGCTGAACAAGCCCAACTCTCTCAGCCTGTCTTCGTAGCACCAGACCTCCGATCATATTTGTAGCCTCCTCTGGACACATTCCAACAGCTCCATATCCTTCTTACGTTGAGGATTCCAGAACTGGACACAGTATTCCAGATGAGGTCTCACAACAGAGGAATAGAGGGGCAGAATCACTTCCCTCGACCTGCTGGCCATGCTTCTTTTGATGTGGCCCAGGACACGGTTGCCTTCTGGGCTGCAAGTGCACACTGTCGGCTCATGTTGAGCTTCTCATCGACCAGCACCCCCAAGTCCTTCTCTGCAGGGCTACTCTCAGTCATGTCATCTCCAATCATGTACTGAAAACGGGATTGCCCAACCCAGGTATAGGACATTACACTTGGCCTATGGTTTTATAATCCATACAAAGTTTGGCATTTAACACAACCTTTCTCCATTCACACACTACAAATCAAGCCAAAACTGCTTCCCTAAGAAGCATCTTATCAAAAGCAATTCAGTGTGATCCAACAGTCACATAACATGAAATTTACATCTAAGACAACCACAAGAATCAAAAAATAATTTAGGGACTAAAAAGATATACTTACATCTGGATATTCTTTTACAGGCACATATAGTTTCTCTTGTAACTGTACAATAGGTCCCACAGCATCTGGTAATTCTGCACTTCTCTTCTCCGTACTACCATTTAATGTGTCGTTATACATGTCTTTCCGTACTCTGCTAATTTCTGTGGGAGGAAAAAAAAGGTATATTAGGTATTAAAAACAGTGACAGATTATAATCTAGTATGACAGTCTTATCTTTCTAATCTTTCCCAAAGATTAATGTCATTTTTTTTCCTCTCTTAATGAGCATCATGGTAACTCAAAGGAAAAATCTAGTCTGGTTTTGTTTAGTTTTTTTTTAGGGGGAGAGGAAGGGACAATGGTTGGGTTTTGTTTTGTTTTTTTTTTTCCTTTCAAATTGCAGCACACATTTTCTTTATGCCTACATTTGCTGCCTACTCATCCTGTTTATGGAATTCAGTTATTGAAGTTAAAATTATCTGCATTTCCTTCTGTTCACATCACCTAAAAAGTGTATAAAAGTTTTTTTTTTTTACAATAAAGAAACTATAGGAAAAAAACTAGAAATCTGTGCCTAATATAAAAAATACTACTTGTTAGTTATGAGATTAACTAAAGCATTTGAAAACAAAAAATGGTGCATCTCTCAGCAATGAGAAATTTGACAACTCAAGGGTGCTGTTACTGAGCAAGTGGTGTGAAAACACAGCAAATATTGTTCTACTGACAACCCCTAGCAAAATAATAAAAAAAATGAAGCCAAGTACAGCATCATGGACGAGGGAACCTCTATACATGCCCAAAAGTCCTACTACTTCATCGCAACATAATGAGAAACTCCTCAACAGTACCAGGGAAAGTGACAAGTGGACTTACAAGTACTTTTTCTACCAACTAAACCTGTATTGCCCACAGAGTTATTTACTTTCAAGATGTAGTTGAGTAGTTATAACCCAGACAGTTAAAAATGGATACAATTCAAATCCAGCATACTGTCACAATCTGATAACAGACACACAGCTTTCTCCTACTGAGCCAAACCCCATAATTAACAAGAGCTTATATTTCATTTTTAGAACCGTTAAACTGTAATTTAATTTGCTGTTGTAAGAATAAAAAAAATCGCATTTTGTAACTTAAAAGAATTCCAACTAGTATAAATTTTTCCTCTATTAGTTTATTCCAATATCACTAAATAATTACTTAAAATGAATGCTTTAACCAAGTTCCAAACTGAAAACTAACGTTTAAATAGGTATTGTTCCCAAAGCACTGACTTATGATAGTGCGTGCTGTAAAGCAAAAATGGATATCAATAATTCCAGACTTTTACTTTGAATTGTTACCACTGCTTTCAAGATACCAGAATTGAAATGAAACTGGAAACAGAAATTTTATAGTTTCATCTGACCACAGGAAACCACATGAAATTCTAGCAGCAGACAAGACATTAACGAGGCCTGTTTCATAATCAATTTCTTCTTTGGCAAATGATTTATAGCTGAGATTTCACCACTTGAAAAGCTTGGGGGGGGAGAGCAATAGAAATGACAAATCTCTGAAATGCAGTAAACCTAATTTTCAACCAAGTTAGTCTGAATTAATTCTAAGAAACTTACTCTGCATATTCAAGAACAAGATGTTTCTCCACTGGAAACTGATATACTCAATCATGTATAATGTTTTGGTGGTTAACACCTGTTTAAAATTGACAACACAGATTTCATCATCATATAATCACAGCTCAAGGAAAAAATCCACAGCTGCTTCTACACTGAATTTTGGCAAGAAGCACAAAGTCCTCAGAACTACAAGCAGTATTTATACTGGCTTCAGTACATAAAGAAATTCTTTAGCACATCTCTTTGAACAAATATTATTATCTCCTGGCAGACTTTTGTTTCCTTTTCATTCTCTTCAGATTTTCCATTAACTTACACAACACTGAAACAAAGTTAGGCAGTTTGCTGAAGTACTGAAGCATAAGTAGCAACACAGTCATTTTTATTTATATTTAGCAGCTACAGAGTAGCTGCACTGAAAATTTCGTTTTGAATTGTGTCTTTCATGTAGAATACCATCATAAACATTACACTCCCAAGTATTCACAGGAGAGAAAGAACATTTATTTTAATCTTTCCTTTGCAAACGCTTGTAACACCACATTCATGACACTGTAAAGCCAAACATTCAGAACACGCATAGACAGTAGGATGAGCTGACTTGAGGACTACCACCAAATTCTATCACACCTCTGCATTCAAGTCAATGGTAACACTGACTAACATCAGCACAGGGACAGAGTCAACTCAGCATTATCATTTGCTCTTCAAGTGTCACTGTTTCTTCTTCTTCTTGGTGTTTTATCTTCTCTCTTGCCTTAGATACTTTTCCCAAGACCTCAGAATAAGCATTCAGAAGCAAAAGGCAAAATAACAAGCAAGTATTTCCAGTTTTTCTTTTAACTGCTGATTAGGTCTCCAAACTCCCTTTCTGTATAACACACCTAGGAGCCTCTCTCTTCACTTATCTTGTAATTTAGCAGAACTGAAGGACTACTACTTAAATTATAAAGTAAATAGATTGAATCTCCAGTTCATCCATTCTCTCTCACTTCTAACTACAGATGGAACACGATCTATTTCTCTTACGAACTTGTTAGCCCAGCCAACCACAACTCTTGAAGTTTATCTGCTTAATGTGCATCCTGGGTTTTTCCAGATTCAACTCAATCTTTTTATAGATCTTGAAGATTATTTATTTTCTTCTACTGTTAACAGCATTTTTTTTCGGATACCTTCCTCTTGTTTAATCACATCTCTTGTGTCTCAACAAGAGTCCATATAAAAGTATTGAATTTTGACCACCTTTCCCTTGACTGTTTCCATTAAACCAAATTCAAGCTTCTTGTCTCTTCAGTATCTTGCAAATTTGTCACTCACTTTAGATAGCTACATTTATCTACAGAACTATCCGCTACTGTATTTCCAGCACCTCCTTCAGCAGCTTATCGGAAGTGCAGCAGTAAGAGTTCAGAAAGTCTCAGCATCAGCACGTTAGAAAAGTTAGAAAAAAATGCTTACACCTCTATCAAGTATCTGGTTTATTCTGTTCTAAAATACTTAAAAACCTAAGGACAGGAGCAGTAGAAAAGTAGGAAGGTCACACCCTCAAAGCACCCCTCTTTGATTTTTACCACTGAGTCCACCCATCATTGCAGTAAGAGGAACTCAAGAAAATGGACTTTTATTTAGATTTATTTCACATAATCGGATGCATAACCAAGCTTCTGTCCCAAAAGCTTCTTTGGTATGCCTCATGAAATTACACTTCCCAAGTTAATTTGCAAGGCTTTAGCTCCTCTACATTTACAATTCTCTACAAGTTCTTCCATCATGGTATCTCACAGGAAGCCAACTGATTCCAAAACAAGGAAAGCTTTGCTTTCAAAGCAAACATCTAAGTACAGTTCTAACTACTTTACTTCTATCTTAACTCCGCAGTGGTAATTAGTTTGTACAACACTCCAGGGATTTAAAAGGAGTTAATAAAGGCAGATACTTAATTACAATAGTAGATATGGAGAAAAAAAAAAAAAAGCACACAGCAGCTTCACCCTATCACTAAAACTTGTGAGCTCTGCAAATGCAGGAATCAATCTCCCTTTGAAAAGATCTAAGTACTCATCTCTACTATAGGTAGAAGCAGTAATTCAGATGAATTTTAAACTCCACATTATTCAATTTTAGCAATACTCTGGCCCATGTTTTAAGTAATAAGTTTAGTAGTAAATGACAAATTTGTCTTGCTCACAGCAGGGCAGTGAAGGAACAGACCCAAAAAAAAAAAGCTGAACTAGTCTCAATATAATTATCTTGTTCCACCTTAATAAAGCATGACAGTCACCTACAGTGGCAATGACACACATTCTCATCCAGGAGAACATTTTTCTTTCACTGTCTCTGAAAACTATGCAAGTAATGTAATCTTTTGTTTCCTTCATCTACACACAGTATTTTTCAACCTCTCTGACACCTTTCTAAGATATGATCTGAAGCAGGACACACTGTTTATACTGACTACATTTGCTTTCAGAGATGTACTACTTTGATTTCTTCATGACAGTCAACAATAAGGTATTCTTTCCCTCTTGAACACATGAAGGACTGTGCTCAGATGAATATCTGTCATCACATCAAAACCTACCAAGAAGTTACTGGTTTTCAGCTGTCAATTATCATTCCCTCAGAGGAAGTAAGATTCTGCACATGCGTTTAAGTCTGTTCAATTGCTATGTAAAATGGTTTACATAAACCACTCGGCATGCATATTGAAAGCAGGAAATCACTGAAAAGGTTCAAATTATTCTTCTCCTATCACTTTCATAGTTGCAAAACATTCTTCTCCCCGGTGCCCTCAGCTTTAGAATTTTTATTCATCAAGGCTTCTTCTTAAGTTATAAAGCTTTATCTTTTGAAAGAGAAGCAGACTCGGACACTTTTTAAGCCAATGCATTTTTTACTGTTATTTCAACTATAACTAAGAATTTGAAGAACTGAAATAAATCTTCTGACATTAACAATTTGCTCTAATTTAGCTATAGTCATTTAAACAGAGCTAAACTAATGCCATTCTCAGCCTATGTTCCTTTCCTAAGTGTAACAAAATGTTAAGCCATCAATGCAAACAGAATTTTATTATTGAAATAAGAAGTGTTTATCTGTCACAGAAGAGCTAATTATCCATCATTCTTGATTCTTACAATACACAGCAAATGTGGGTGGAACAAACCAACAGCCACAATCAGCAAGAGATTTAGAATGATTCCAAACGCTAAGCATCTTATAACACCATTAAGCACACTTCCTTAAGGAAGCAAAGCACTGCACAATTAGATTCTCAACCACAAGCTGGTTTCTGTGAAAAAAAAAAAAAAGTTATGAGCAAAGTATTCACAGTTAGAAATCTAAGAGGTACAGCCAGAAAAACAGTCATGTTCATACAGCTAAAAATCTACACTGTACTTGGATCTCAGTGATGCATAGAACACCGAGTTTCAGTTTTCTACTTTTTCATAGAAATCAAAGTTATGCCCAAAATATCAATGACACCGATTTTTTTTTAAGTAACAGCATAATTTTATGTATTTTGACAGGAAAATTTAATTCTTATATAATATATGCTATAAATGCTTCTTGCAAACTACAACACTAAAACCAAGCATACGTAATGCCTTCAACCTTTCCAGAATAATTTTTTGGGAAAAATTCCAATAACTATCCATCACAGAACTTTAGTAAGTCTATTAAAATTCCTGAGATAAGCATACAAGGAGCTGAGGGTCGGGTAGTGAAAATGACTGATTCAAGTCTTTTCTTATTCTTCGCTAATAAGAAGTTTAAAGTTGTTTGTTGTTTTTATAAAATGTGAAATGCAACAAAATGCGTGCCAGAAAGTTAATATTTTCACAAAACACTTTTACTACACGCAACTGTTACTGGATCATCCATTCAGGAGTTTAAGAGGTATTTTTAATCAAAACATATTTTTTCCAACTCTTTTGCTATCAGTTCCCCAAACTAGCAAACAAAGGTTACAAATATTTTAACATACAGACGTACAATAATCACTTTGGAGGATCCAAATCCACTGAATACAGATCCAGGGTTTATCCAGGCAGACCATCTATTTCATGTTCCATTGAGGCCTTACCCATCAATTAGACAAATGAAACTAGATACCAGTTTTATATAACAGACAGGTTTTCTCCAAGCAACATCCAATAATATTGTAAACAACGCACCTGAAAACTGTAACTAAGAATGGAGGGGGGGGGAGGCAGAAAAAAGAGGCTAACACAGAGCATGTGCTCAAACTACAAGACAAGCAGCGTGCTGATGTTCACCCCTTGCCCCAAAAGAACCTTGCTGACACAGCACATACCAAATCTAAATACAACTTTTATGATAGAAAATTAAAACAGGAACCAAAACAACCATGACATCACCACATTTATGCACTATATTGGATCAGCACTTTCTCTCAGAAGAAATGAAAATTAACTAAATTCTGGACACAACCACTGAGAATATGGCACACAAGTCATGCAACAGTGTCATGGGAAAAAAAGTGTTTGCATTTCAAATTTCAGTTCATCTTTTAATGCCTTAGAAAAACTCTAGTTTGTTCTCCTTTGTTCCTTTGAGCCCAATCTAGCAGTACACTTTTGATGATTAAACTGTCAGTCCAATGATAAGTGGGCAGCACTTTCAGCAATTTGTCAGCACTCTCAGAATCAAAATTCAGCCATTTCTTTTTACAAGAGCAGTTTGCAAAACTTACTGTTGTGGGTAGTTGTAAGGTTTACATCAAAGTGACTTCAAAACTAAGTAGAACACACTCATCTATTCTCTTTGTATAAATGTCAACAATAAGCTTTTAAGTGCTTTATTATTGGTGGAACACTGCAACTCGTGTTTTCTAATCTAGCAGCTTTAGCATGCTTACTTGGCAAAGAAATACTTGTTTTTATTCATCACAATTTTAACAGTCTTCACTTAACACCAGTGTGATTTACTATTCTGCTGATGCAGCAGAAATAGCAACGCTAGCAAAAAAACAAGTCATTTTTAATACCGTGCCATGTGGACCTGCACCCTACACGCATCATCAGTGAACACACTAAAATGTTGGCAAGCACTTACACTACCCATCCTCTGCTAGTATTGCCTGAGCATCAAGCAAAGAATATTGCTATCATCTTTCCTTCATAAATAAATACAGAGTAAAAAAATAAAAATTCAGGCAAGCGTGATCAAGCATCAAAGCTGATAAAACAGCCAGTCCACTTCTGACAAATTTTCATACCTCAGTAGTTTTGGTTTAGAGCACAACATTGAACTCTAACATAAGTAATTGGCAAGCTTAAGTCATGTGTTTGTTTCCACATACTACACCCTGTATTTACATTATTTAATACAGTGGTATGTCAGAAGAGCCAGAATAGGTCTGACCAAAAGTTCATCAACCCTGCATTACATCCAATAGTGGCAATCTGCATGTAGTTAAGAAAATAATATAAGAGGATTAAACAGTCTCATTTTCTTGGTAAACTCAAAAGTACATTTGAGATTAAATCCTTTGTCTCCTCACATCCCAGCACTACACTCCAAAAAAACCCTAAACATCTTTAACATAAAAATCAGTTGATAAGTTCCTAATATTATAGTTGAACAATCCTTTCAACAGTCTACTTGGTATTTTAAACTGCCATCATCTAGCAACTGACAAACAGTATCCATAAACATCCAAAGGAGTATCTTTTTAAAATTGAAAACTTCTTGAGGTAACTAGCCAACAGACAGAAAACAGTACAACTAAACAAAACTTCTAAGAGTCAAGGAAAATTATGTTTTTAAAGTCAACATTAAAAATTAGGAAAATGGATCCAGAATATTCATCTCTTGTTAAGTCTCAATATTGCTTCAAACTTACAATAGCTCAGTAAAAGTAAATTAACATTTACTGTTCTGCTTGTTACAGAACTTAAATTATTACACTTAAAAAAAAAAAATCTTATACCCTAGCTCCCTTTAGCAGCAAGCTGCCCTCAAACGCTTAGTTACAAGTGGCGCAGTTACACATGCATTAAGCCGCTAAATCTGTTTGACATTTTGTTCTATCCATAACCAGTAGCATGAATCAAATGTTTGGCAGCTAACCATAATAAAAAAGCAACTTGGATAACTTTGCAGGGGAATCAGCAGTAACATGATTCTGTACAAAATACTAATCTTGATCAGAAAAATGAAATGCGCTATCCATTCTGAGATTTAAACAACATCACTTGTTGATACTTGAAAAACATCAGCTTAACAATATCATCTCAGACAGAACTTCCATGGTTTTATTTCCTCAGCTGCATTTTTTTTAAAGCAAAAACAATCTTTTAGCTCAGTTTACTGTCTGGTTTTGAAACTGCTCTTTGTGAACAATGCAGACTGATTGGTCTGCAACTGACCTTTTCTACCCAGATACTATTCCATGCTCCCCATGTTTAAATCCACCCATTCATGACAGAGTTAATTGCTGTCCAATTTCTACAGGTATCTTCAGCGTAAGAAATGTATTTAAGTTGAACAAATACAAAGTCATGTAACAGCAAGCTATCCAATTAAAGCCAGAATGACATTCTCTCAAAAACTATACTGAGCACTTCAGAGAACAATAGCCTAACTCTCATCAGAATCCCCCTTGGCATCAGCAAAGAAATCTCCACACTCTCTGCTGTCCTGCAAGGAGTGTCGAAAAGTAAAAGACAGATGCTCTTTTACAACCTTTAAAGCAAAAACTAAACAAATACATGGTTGAGACCCTCCAAAACAACCAGTTTTGAACTTCAGTGGAGAATTAAAATGGTAATGGACTTAACTCAATTTCAGTTTTGTTTATTCTTGGAACTGAGAGGAAATCAAACAGTGAAAGAAAAACTGCTTCAAAGATCTAAACAGCACCATTGGATTCTTTCCTGCTTTCCAAGGATGCATCTTAAAACTCACCTTTTACAAAGAATAACATAAAGCACATTAACACAGTTAATTTTCTCAAACTTTTGGAAACCATTCTGCACAGAGTTAGCAATTACAAGAAAGCAATCCATTGGTTAATACACTCTCTTTTGTATGAAGGGAGAACTTTTTTACTTCCATGATCACCCAAAAATAATTAACTATTCACTAACACAGTAATGTCATGGGAGTTTTACCCCTAAGGCCAAAGGAGATCTTCCACATACAAAGGCAACCTGAAGGAACAGAAAACTTTGTAGCTAAAAATGAATTTCAGGAATTGTTCGCAAGTGAAGATGCATATTCTATATCCTCTCTAAATTTTCCACATAGCTTTGTATCAGTCTTTTCCTTGTCATAAAACTGAATCTTCTACAGCATATGCACAAAGTCATACATTAAACAAGCTAAATACCTGAACTATACATACATATTTAGGTGAGTTAAAGGAAAAAAAAAAGAAAAAGTCAGCATTAGTTGATTAGTCGTGAAGAATATTATGCATTTTAAATATTAAAGAAATAAACTGCTATTGAGATGCTGATGAAGACACCTCATAATCATATCAATCTGAATCTTGGCATCAAGCTTTTGTTCCTGTAACATCTAAAAATGACCTGTGATCACTGGTTATCAACCAAGCAATTTACCCAATAGAGCAAGACATGAAAAACTGAGAAGGCAAACATACCTATTCATAAGCTAATGACTCAGTTAAAAAGTGAACATCTCTAATTCTCACCTGCTAGCATAACAAACCAAAGTTATACCAGTACTTTTAAAAGCAAAGTCTCTACATAAAATACTGTTTCAGAAGTGACTGACCTGACAGCTCGCATCAGTTCAACTGGAATCTAACCCATCTGAATAGGACTGACTAGTTCCTCTCATTCCCAGTTTACATTTTTTAAACTGACCATGTATGACAGTAATACAATACTGCTTTAAAATACACTGTTCCTTATCACACGGTAGTAGTCATGGCACCAAGCAAGACAATACTCAAGAAGCATTTGGACAAAGCACTCAGTGTGAATGTTGAGATTGTCTTATGCAGGAATAGGAGTTGAACTAAGTAATTCTTGACCGTTCTTTCCAATTCAGGTCATTCTTTGATTCTATGATTCTAAAACAAAGTGGCAATAGCTGTGCTAAAAGTAGAACCAATTAAAAGGAGGTAGATCAAAGGTGACTGAAAAACCTCATAAAGGGTGAACTGAATAATGTCTAAAGTTAAAGTACTGAAAGTGGAATCTCGCCCTTAATTGTTAATGCTGCAAAACTAGGAGGTTTCCCCACACACACATTCCAATGAAGAATGTTCTGTTTGACAATGACAGGATGTGAACCCATTATGAATCTCACACTGATCAAGAAGTACCAAGCAATGACAGTAGTGAAAAAGTACATATCCTAACTAATGTAGCTCTGTATGGTATTTTCAACAAAGAAAGGAAGAAATCCATGTACAACCATTAAAATGCTGTATGAAATTTGGTCATCCTCATTCAGACAGGAAAGGATATTTGGATCTTGTAGAAATGGGCATCGACTTACTAGCTTTAAAAAAAAAAACACTCACCAAGAAATTTTCTCATTATTAATATACTGCCAACTACCACCAGAATAAGAGCTAAAAGGGCAACATATGCTGTAATATTAAATAGACTTTTAACTGGCCACAAGTGTAACAGTAAAAAAATTCTGAATTTGAGACACATTATTACTTTGGTGGGAAACAAATGTTAAACAAAAATATTATTTGTTTTCAGATAACATTTATGATACATAACTTGGGATTGCAATTCCTTACGGAGACAGTCTTCAAATTACAACAAATCAGACAGGTTACACAGCAATAAGAAAACCTGTGGAGATGGCTTATGAAACTGCTGTACAATATGTACAGTACAATTAAGCTTTTTTCAAGCACCAGTCTTAAAAAGAATCCATTAAGAAGACTAAATATGCTAATAAACAGTTTTACCTTGCTGCAAATTGTAGTTACACATGAATCATATTATACAAGAAGAATCAGTGACAGAAATTTATATGAGAACTACCAAGTAAAAATTTCACTAATATCATTAAATACCTTACTCAAAGTGTTGAAAAGATAAAAAGAATATAGAATCATAGAATGACTAGGTTGGAAGGGACCCACTGGGTCATCGAGTCCAACCATTCCTAACACTTCCTAAACCATACCCCTCAGCACCTCATCCACCTGTCCCTTAAACACTTCCAGGGAAGGTGACTCAACCACCTCCATGGGCAGCCTCTGCCGGTGCCCAATGACCCCTTCCGTGAAAAATTTTTTCCTGATGTCCAGTCTGAACCTCCCCTGGCAGAGATTGAGGCCATTTCCCCTTGACCTGTTCCCCCGTCAATTGGGAGAAAAGGCCAGCTCCCTCCTCTCCACAACCTCCTTTCAAGTAGTTGTAGAGAGTAATAAGGTCTCCCCTCAGCCTCCTCTTCTCCAGGCTAAACAACCCCAGCTCTCTCAGATGCTCCTCATAAGACTTGTTCTCCAGCCCCCTCACCAGCTTCATTGCTCCTCTCTAGACACGCACCAGAGCCTCAACATCCTTCTTGTGGTGAGGGGCCCAGAACTGAACACAGTACTCAAGGTGTGGTCTCACCAGTACAGTGAAACCCTCATGAGTACAGAGGGAGAATAACCTCCCTGGACCTGCTGGTCACGCTGTTTCTGATACAAGCCAAGATGCCATTGGCCTTCTTGGCCATCTGGGCACACTGCTGGCTCATGTTCAGTTGGCTGTCAATCAACACCCCCAGGTTCTTCTCCTTTAGCCATGTTTCTACCCATACTTCCCCTAGTCTGTAGCACTGCACAGGGTTGTTGTGCCCCAAGTGCAGGACCCAGCACTTGGCCTTGTTAAACCTCATGCCATTGGTCTCAGCCCACCAGTCCAGCCTGTTCAGATCCCTTTGCAGAGCCTCCCTACTCTCCAGCAGATCCACGCTTCCACCCAGCTTAGTGCCATCTGCAAACTTGCTTGTACTTATGCTGTAGTACATACAGAAAATGGCACTTAAGACTTGTCACCGATTTCCTCTACTACAACTGTTAAACAACTTCAATTTCACATTGAAGTGATTAAGATAACCAGTCAGCTTTGAAAAGCTGTTCATTTTTCATCAACCCAGTGTAAAAAAAAGTGTTTAAATTCACTGCAAATACACACACCTGAATAATCTTCTAAAAGATAAATATACCTATATAAACATGGTTCTCCAGGGAACTGAAACCTCGCAACAATCAAACTAAATCTTACACAACTGAGGTCTAACTTCAAGGTTAAAGGAATAGGCTGTTTGCAACTGTCATTTTTACTAGACTTGAGTATTTTTCCCAGACTTGAACATAAGTTAAACTAAAGAGACACACTAGTATACTAATCTTACTGTTATCCATCCTTTTGTACCATGCATTAGTTCAGCCATCTGACTCAACACATTACCAGCAGGCAGGAAATCAGCAAGGCAACTATCGTTTTCCAAACATGCACAGCCAGCATATCTTTAATGAAGAGAATCAACTACCAGTAAAGCATCAACCTCTGATAAAGTGAGAAACAAATATTGCTATTTGGATTTCTTTTACTGCGGTGAAGGGTACTAGCTGTTATTTGCTCTATTAATTGTTCTTCCACATAGTCAAGAGAATGTTCAATTTAATTTGTAGCTGGGTATATTAAAACATACTTAGCCTATCTTTCCAAGTTGAATTTCCTTCAAGAAGCAGCTCTTCAACTACAAAAAACCCGCCAGTAAGAGTATTTTTATACTACAACAAAATCCTGTTGACTATCAGAGGTACAGGTAGAATCACAATCTTTTTGCTCCTTTACATGATAAACAAGTAACACTGTAGTTTTTTGCAAAGTGAGTAGCTGCTCTTGCAGATAGATTATATTGTAATAAACACAGAACCATGCTCACTCCCTTCAACCATAAGAGTTTTCACTAAGAATAACGAGACTGTAGATGGCCTGCCTACTCTGTAAACAGTAGTAAGTATCTGGTTAGTGTTACTACTCTTACTTCTATAAGTAATCAAAATAAAATAGACTACAGTGGGCCTGCCAATCCTTTTTTCCTGTTTTACACACAATACTTGATTTGCATATAACATCAGATCCCCATTGGGCAGATCTGCCTTAACAGGTGAGGTAGCCAAAGTATTTTGGTCAATACAAGTCAAAACTACCTTGAAGATATCTTCAAAAAGGTACATCTCACTTTACAGATACATCAAAGTTGATTTACACACCTTGCCAGAAGACTTCAAGTGGCACAACTGTGTACACTGTTACAATAGCAATCAGCTAAAACCTAATAAAATGAAATCACAGCCTTTCACCAGAAGATATTTGCATTCTCTTCACGCATGTGAAGAGGTATTTCTTGACCAATTACTACTAACTTTTTCAGAGTTGCACCACATAACTATCATCATATTCTCATATACCCCCTATTCCAAAATATGGAGGAAAATGCCATTGATAATTAAAATTGTTCTTCAGATTTTTAATCAAAAATTATTACTAATCTGCAACAAGAACTACCACCATTATCAGATATTTAGTCCCTGCCTTGAGACAACACATTTACAAGATATCTTCAAGAATAAGCACAGTACTTCTTCCCACATACATAAATATACACTGTTTTGTATAAATCTTTATCACTGTTAGACCCTATTAGGGGTATAGGCCTATAGACAACACACTTAAGGGCAGAAAAGTGAACAGAAGCATTCAGACCCTTTATTAAATAAATCTTCTCTACCTAAACGATTAATTTTTCTTTTCATTTGGTGGATTTTTTTCTTTTCACAAGTTGGAGACAGAAAAATCCAGCACAATAAGCATACACAGCAAAACAAAACCACAGATGCATGTAGTTAAGATAACTGACAAGTTTTCAGGTAATTGCAACTATTATTCATGAAGCAAAAGTATGAGGGTTGTTTCTGGTTTGTTTTTTTTTTTTTTAAGTGTCCTTACCTATCCTTTGTTTCCTTAATGAACTCATCATTATTCTGTGAATCCCTGTCACAGTCCCTCAAATCCACAAGCAAGATGGTAGGATACTGCACCTTTCAGAGACAGGCCTGGTCCTTACTCCTTTGCCAAAAGAAAATAAAAAAAAAAAAACAAAACCCAAACAAACCCGAAGTTCAGAGAACTGCTGCCTGAGACCCTCCAGTACAAGAAATATCACTCTTCCTGTGAGGAAGAAAAGCTGCCTCAAAGGTCTCATCTGCGTGCCCCTTATGGATCAGTTTTATCACCACCACTGCACTCTTATCTGGCAACTTGCTAAACATAACCAGTCAGCTAAGCAGGCATTTTTACATTCAAAGACCTCTGTCACATGAAATAAGGTATTAAC
Organism: Cuculus canorus; assembly: GCF_017976375.1. NCBI lineage: Eukaryota > Metazoa > Chordata > Aves > Cuculiformes > Cuculidae > Cuculus > Cuculus canorus. The sequence goes on along the minus strand of NC_071403.1, from coordinate 56,104,229 downwards.
TGATCAACAGAAAATACTGTCCAGCAGCAGAGGAAGAAAGAGACAATTTGCCTCTGGGTTTCACAGATACTTCTTGACAGCAAAGACATGGCTAGACTCCAAAACTTTGAGTTTACTCCAGGCTCTGGAAAGCTGTTTCCTCTACTAGACATACACTTTTGCCTGTTTTTCCAAAACCTCTCCTGCTCACTTACTCTGTTCTCCACGCTCAAGTCCCATTATTTACCTATGGAAGATAAGAGTCTTTATTTCTTTATTCTTTCAGTTCTTCAGTCAGTTCTAGTTCCCGTCCAACATTCCCTTATATCTCCAAACAGTCTGCAAACTAAGAAGGATGGCTACACCACCAGACTTCGTCCAAACATGGCATCTCCTTGCCTGCTTTTATTATAAAAGAAAATATCCTCTCAAAACCTGAGATTTTGTAAGAAAGCTAAGCAATCGCTCTCAACACAGGAAAGTGAGTCTGTTCACTGAAGTCCCTTCCTCAGATCCACAGAAACTGAAAGCCGTAATTACTTGGCCTTCTTTGGTTGAAGTAAAGCATGCATATCCACAACAAGATAGCTCAATAAGATAAATTGGATGGAGATGCAGCATGTACTGAACAGGAAAGTCTTTTTGGACACTTAAGTGCTCCAATGCAAACCTGCAATCTGCCTCGTTTGGATCTAGGCAGACTGCTAGTCAAAATAATAAAAGCTCACTCACTTCAGCAATGTCTCAGAGAAAACTTTGAGAAGTGGGGGCTTTTGTTTTAAAATACGAAAGCTTTATCCCCTATGATCATTCTTGAAAACATTTTCACTGTTTTAATTAAAGATTTCAGCATAGTTCAGCCTAAAGCACACAGCCAGGATGAGAAGTTTTAGGTGATTCTGCAAAGTTACTTAGACCATAATAGGTCGAATGGAACATATAATGTAACCTTAATCATATGTTGTATTAGAGCTACGTAATGAACATACAACAGCACATTCCAGAGCAGCTTCACATTACAGAATTAGGTACTTCTTCAGAAACACAGGCATATCCTATATGGCTGAAATACGACCTCAATTTATGCACTATAAGTACTAGGATTGCTGGTATCACATCAACAGGAATAGTGTTCAGGACCAGATACCACAGTGAACAATAATACCATACGTGCCAGTCTGCCAAAAACTTCAGTATTTGAATTTCATTTCATGGTTCATGTTATGCATCTTAAGGAGAAACACACACACACATACAAAAAAACACACACCAAAAATCCCTCACATCAAACAAAACCACACCAAACCAACCACCACTTAACCACCCACAAATAATCCTCCCTACCCTTGCCCCTCCAAAAAAACACCACCCCCACTATGCTAAGATGTAGTTCAACATTAAATACAAAGTATCAAAACGGAACTGAAATGAGGCTTCAACCATGCACCAGCTTACACTACTCCTTCCAATGTTAATTGCCCAGAACTATATTCTGGCCTAAGCAGATGAACCATTGCTCATTAAATCACAGCCACGCACAATTACCAGTGGCATATAGCTGAGGTTGCACTACCAGAAAGGAACTAAAATTTTAACACCTACTGTGTTGAATGAGAGTAGAAAAGTTTTGTTTTCTTCTTCCATTTAACATTCAAAAATTGGTTTTATAAGCTCTGAGTAAGAAGACAGCTAAAAACTGAAACAGCCTTTCAGGCTTATATTTTCTTCTAGTCTCCATCTTTCCCACTAACTCTTTTTCACCCATCTGTTCCCACTTACTGGCTGCAGAGGGAAACAATTCTCTTGTGAAATCATCTTTGAAGGATAAAGAGAAAAGCATAGGCAAATAGTCAGTCCCCTCCTGCCACTAGACCTGCAGAGCATCTGATAGGAGCTTAACTGCTTTCAATTACATTGTGCCGGGGGGGGGGGGGGGGGGGGGGGGGGGGGGGGCGAAATCAACCACCAAACAAACAGAATATCCCCATGGAACAGAAGCGCATACAAGAACTTTTTTAGAGTCCTCTATCCATTCCTGATACTTCAAAAATTCATTCCAACGTGATTTTCTTAGAGAAAATGGAACCAGACTATCCAACCATGAAGTGTTCTTGAAAGTCCCAACAAGTACTGTAGGTAAAGTTTATGAAGTTCCATACAGTGTAGCAAGAAACTAGAAATACAACCAATAACACTAGTTACAATTGCTATTCAAAATAGTGTGGACACCTGCTGAATACACCTTAGGTTGTCAGGAAAAGCTTTCATGACTAAATTCTATTAAGCTTCCCTCATTATTGTAATAATGAGTATTGGATGAAAAGATCTTAGTTGGTATAATTTTTTGAGCTTTGAAAAAAAAATTTTTTTCAGCATTATTGATATCATCTGTCATGCTTCCCCTCAAAAATAATAATTAAAAAATTAACAGTGAACTGCAAACTGTAGCTGTGCCCTTCAAACGGGAATATAAATATCGGGGGCCTTGCACTCCATTTAGGCGAGTAGCTACCATGATCTGCCAAGTCAAGGATCACATTTGAAAAAACAAAAAAACACACCACCATACATAATATTTTTGAGAATAATCTGCCACCTGCAGCATTTCCCCTTTAGGTCACTAATGAATTTAAAATGAAGCATGGAGATATTACAGATTGCATGATGAAGGTTGAAAAGCAAATAATATAGATACCTGGACAACTCTTCAGGACTTCCAATACTAGGAGGAGAACCTAATTTAAAGTTTTCAGTTGGTATCAATATAGAAGCACATTCTGCAGCAAGATAAAAAAAAAAAAAAAAAGACCAGTGTATTTAAGCAACCTACTTCTCATAAGACTTTGCCAAATCATATTAAGACTGTGAATCACATAGCTTGTATTGGAGAAGCTTATTAAAATTTATTTTGTTTCTGGATTTCAGTAAACTGAGTTTTGTCCACTTAGTGAAGTAGCAGCAATCAGTAAAACCGGGAAGTAAACTCACTTATCTATCTCTTTCCCTTCATTTTCCATTCTTTCCCGTCAACCAAAATGCTAATTGAATTTTACAGATTCACATCTCACTGTTTTAGTTCTTTCTCATACCTAAATAGTACTAAACAATCAATCTTCTCTTTCTGAAATAATCCGCTCCTAACATAACTTTCACATCTGGTTAAGAATATGAAAGCTAAAAAGTTGGGGGGAGGGCAAATAGGAAGGTGTTTCTTTTTTTGAAAAAATATTTCAATTAAATAAAGAACAACAGAAACTGGACTTTCAAAATTCCTTATACAGATTTCTCAAAAGATACTAATTCTCAAGTCAACAGATTTTGGCCCACAGTCAGACATATAGATCAGTTCCTAAACTTGGGAATGACCAGATGCCATATTTAAAAGTCTTCCTTAATGAAAAATTCCAACATATGTATTTACTAGAGACAAATGAAAATAAAGCTTTTCAGATTCAGCCAAAGCAAAGCTGAAGCTCAACCATGAATGGTAAGGCTGCAGTAAACAAAGCCTATGAAAGCTATGAAGTGTTAGAATACACTGAGACTCTTCAGCAGGACTGGAATCTAAAAGGTGGCAGATTAAATCTGATGCTACATACAAAGTAAATTGCATTAATGAAAAAAACCCCGTGTTCTCTTACACATTACTTTAAGATTCAACAGTAACAATTCAGAAAAAAATCCATGTCATTCTGAGTAGTACAACAAAGACATTTTAAAAATAATGAATTTTAGGACTCCTAAAGAAACATAATGGAAAATAACAACAGAGCATGCTGAAAATAAAAGAATGGTTACCACTGCAGAGTAAATAAGCAGCACAGAATACATAGAAGTTGAAATAAGTAAGACAGACAAAAAAAATAGAGCGTCTTTATTGCAGTTCATATTATAACAGCAGCAAGACTTTTTGTACTGGGCATTGTAGAGATAATCTCTTGCTCTATCTCATGAAAAATCTCTACCAGAAAGCTTATAATGTAGGTATCAGTATGTGGAAGTAGAAAAATTAGGTGAAAGTAGTCAGCACAATATAACTGGTTACAAGGAGACACCTAAAAGAAAAAACAGTTTAGACAAAAGGTAAAGATGAGATAGGATGAATGACAAAAAGTAAACCAAGCAAATTTCCCTTGCTGAAAAGCAAGGGCAAGACCAGCGAATGAAACAAAAGCAGCAAAAGGAAACCCATTTTGATATAATACAGAGAATACTGCCAAACTGCAAACATGACTTTATGCAACTACAGAGGATAAACGCCAATGTAATGACTGTCACTAGAAATGGACCTTGAGGGTACATAAGTATATCCCACGCACACATAAATAGTGACAAGAAGTTGGAATATACTCCCTTTTTCCTTGATTTGCTCTCTGTTGATAAATGCAATACAAACAAAAGCCAGTAGGAAAAAAAATTAACTTGAAATTCAATCTACACTAGTGTTTGAAGAAACCAGAGCATTAATCATACACTGTAGTGAGAATAAAGCCTTAGGAACACCAGTTTTGCTACACTTCACCATTATTTGTAACATGAGTTGCAACTCATTTTTAAGAGACTATTACTTTCTTTTGGGTTTTTTAGGTTTTTACATTTGTTTGGTTTTAATCTGAAACTTAGGAAAGATGAATACCAACACAGAAGTTTAAGTCTACAAGAGACATTTAATCAACAAGTGGAAAGAACAATGAAAATAAGACTAATCATAAACCGAAGATCTAAAGAACTACCACTGCAAACTCTATGAAATTAGGCCTGCTCTCCTTTACAAAAGCAAAAAACTACATCATTACAAAGGCTGAACACTCCTCAGCCCAGAAAAGAATTACAGATCTTGAGAAAGCTGTAAAAAATAGAGAAAAAATTATGACACTAAAGAAAATTCTCTACTCTAAAGATGGGAGACTGCATATCCCAAATTACACACAAGTCCAGAAGAAATCAGAAATCCAAGCCATCAGAAGAGCACTACTCCAGAAAGTCAGGACTGCTATGCTTACCCTTCCCTTGAAGGGTAAGAAAAATTACTAATCTTAACAGTACACTGCTACTGAAAAACAGTCATCACTGTCTGTCTTCCCATTCCCAGCTGCATAGTTCCCTAATTCAACTCATTAATCCAGCAAAAGAAGTTCTCTTTTTTTGCTTTATTAGCTTTCTTTCAGGTTACCAAGCTAAAGGAGATCACTGAAGAATCCACTGAGTGCCAGAATTAGCCGAAATTACGAGGAGCAGCTGAGAGAGCTGGGGTTGTTTAGCCTGGAGAAGAGGAGGCTGAGGGGAGACCTTATTACTCTCTACAACTACCTGAAAGGAGGTTGTGGAGAGGAGGGAGCTGGCCTCTTCTCCCAAGTGACAGGGGACAGGACAAGAGGGAATGGCCTGAAGCTCTGTCAGGGGAGGTTCAGGTTGGATATCAGAAAAAAATTCTTCACAGTAAGAGTCATTGGGTACTGGAACAGGCTGCCCAGGGAGGTGGTCGAGTCGCCTTCCCTGGACGTGTTTAAGGAACGGGTGGATGAAGTGCTGAGGGACATGGTTTAGGGAGTGTTAGGGATGGTTGGACTCGATGATCCAATGGGTCCTTTCCAACCTTGTGATTCTGTGATTCTGTGTGATTCTGTGAAAGGAAGTAAAAGGTATACCTTTCCAAACAAGAATATACTTTTTGCTTTACTGTGCTACTAATTTAGTAGTAGTAATTTAATTTATCTTCCATAACTTCCCTCCAAGGTTCAAAACCCACCCACAATCCTTTTTCCATACATTCCAGTTTGTACTCAAGACCTGACTTGGTCTCTCCTAACTGAACGGCTGCTTCTGAATGCTTACAAAAGTAATGATAGTGTAGAAGCAGGAATCAAAGTTACACCAACTCTGGATATGTGTATACATCCGAAGTTGCCAATCTGCAGTAAAGTAAGAATTCTGAGGAAAAGATGGTCCCTCTTACAAAGCATCAAAGCCCAGTCAATGTGATCATGTGAATCTACTGCAGTCTCAGCAAATTAACACAGCATAAAACAAGATTATAAACGCTAGTGCACATTTCTCCAGCAAGTTACACCACAATTTTCCTGTGTAAATAACAGTAATGACCTGTAAATAATACAGAAAATACATTCTGTAGAAATTCTACTCTATATTTTCAACAGAAAAATATTCTATATAGTCCAAAGAAATATAAAAATTAAAAAAAAAACCGGTGAAATACATTCAAGCATTTTTCAAAGATTCATTTTGTTTTGCTACAAATCTATACTTCAAACAAAAGAATATGGATAAGCTATTCATTAACTACAGAAATGGTGCGTGGTAGACTCCCAACAACTGCCAGAATGAGGCTGTGTTTTCACCACACAACTACTTAATCTTGTGATTTCTAGTAATGAAAGGTACTACTTAGGAAGCTTTACTTTACTAAAATAAGTAGACAGACATATGGATGTCAGGAGTGGTAACAGACTTGATTTTTTTTTAAAGGGCAGAACAAAGTTAAATAGAGAGTAAGAAGTTAGCAGCTCCCATTTCACATACTTGCTAAAAAGACTCTCAATGTTGGCCCAGAAATCAGGCCATACTCTGCCTTTAGGAATTTTACGTTAGGGATCATACAGCCAAGACAATCATTCTAGAAGAGACCATACTTCTGACTACATTTAAGAGGAGAAACTGGACCAATGAAATATTGAAACAATATTCCTGGCAGACTGTTCCAAGTGCCACACAATATTTTGCGATTAAGTGTTCCTATTCTCTTCACCTTAGAGACAGTGACAAAATCCAATGCTATTCAATCTTAATTCTGCCTGAATAATGATCACATCTAAAGCACCCAAAAGAGCAGTCCAAAAGTGTTGCAATATGGACATTCAGTTAAGTCTCTAATAAAATATATATTTCTAAATTAATTTATCTGCAATTATTTCTATGAACAGATGATAAGCACATCACCTTTTAGTAAGACCCCTAAAGGATGTTTAGTCTTCTTTTTTTAATATAGCACTTAGCATACATGGGAAGCATACTTGTAAATTCAGTTCCTACTTAACATACAGGAAGAATATCAGCATTTGACACAACTGAAAATAAGAGATTAGAAGGATGATTTGCTGAAATTCATCAGTACCAAGAATTTTGAAAAATGCTGTGTCTGTATCAGAAATTATGATACATATTATTAAAAGAAAGTATCCCACTTCCAGTCAGACTTCAAGGCCAATTAAACCTTTTATGGCATTGCTTCAGACACCAGTGTAATGCTACATAGAGCCTTCAAATAAACGGATATGCTTTTTTAAATCTCAATTCACATTAGGGTTAAATCTTACCTAAGGGGAAATCTGTGAAGCAGTTAGTAAGTTTTAATTAATCATGCATATTAGGTCCTACTTTATAACAGGGGCAAATTTCAAGCTAATAAAGGAATAGATTTTTTCCAAAAGCCTTATTGTGTAAAGATTAAGCAGCAAGGTCAATTTCTTTCTATTTTTTAAAAACCCAGCACAACACTGTATGTAGTTCTTAAATAAAGGAAGCCTGAAGTGTCATCCATCTGAACTAAAGAGGCCAACCAAAATACCCTGCAATTCCTGTGTTCTCCTCAATGTCGAAATGGGTGGATAAATTTAAAGCCTGCTCTCTCAGGAGTTGCTTTATAGGCAATTTTCTCCCAGTATCAAGGTCTGCAATTTCCATTTGGCTGCCAGTTTGCGATTAAATTCATCACCTTTATTATAAAAATGTGCTGCACTCCACGGCCTGCTGCACAAGAATCGTAAGGAAGACATTTTTCACTGCTAACAGCAGCATCATTCTGAGGCAGCCATCACATCCATTCAGACATTAGCGTCTCCAATGCAATGTAAGGATCTATCACTCACATGAAGCAGCTCTAGCAGCAGGTATACCTCAGAGGAAGTTCTTCACAGGTGCCTTTAGTTCAACTCTTTCAGTAAAAGTCACCATAAACTCCTACATTAAGTGTTTCTGGAAGTCAACAGTTTAAAAGCAAATACATGGGCATTAAACTTGTCTACTTCCAATAATCAAAACATTTCTGAGAATAAAATCAGTCTTCATATTGGCTACGTGTTCACATAAACCTTGCAATCCTTACTAAAACACATGAAATTGCCTTGAAACATTTGTAATTTTTAGTAACCACTCTACAGGGATTTTTTTAATGTACATTTTCACTCATATTAAGCGTCCCTTTCCCACAGACTTTCTTTTCAAATTTCCACTCATTTTTCCCACCTCAACATGACCTACTTTTCCTTAGAAGTTTTTAGGCAAGCCTGACAAGTACTCAGAAACAAAACACTGAATATATTTGCTATCCCTTGATATGAAAGTCAGAGGAACAAACACAATTCAAGCAAACTTTACTACGTTTTAATGTCCTCCTCTGCTGAGAGCCAAAAGAAATATTCCATCTTCATTTTGCTTCTCTTTATAAATGCTACCTGAAATAAGTGGGATTCAATATAAAATTTGTACTTGAAAACAAAAAAATATTACTGGAAACACACAGCAGCAAAGTGACAGTCATCAACAGGAATAAGAGCTAAGTAAAAGCCATATGCCAAATCTTTATGAAGCATGGGAATTAAATTCATATTAGTTTGTGCTTCATTGAATAAAAGACTTGAAACTACAATAAAACAACTACAAAAAAAGAAAATTAATATGCAATCAGCAACTTAAAATATTAAGGCCTTTGACATTCTTGTGCTTTTTCACTAGAATAATTTTTAGCATATGAAATAGTTATATCGGTCACATTGAAAAGTAATCGAATTGTATTAGAGCTAACCAATCTATATTCACAGTATGACTTCATTTCATGTTAGCTTATTTATGTATGTCATTAACTAATGCTGCATTTCAAAAGGTGCATTTCTTGCGCATAGTTCTTCAAAAATACAAACAGTAGCAAACAGTATCTCATGCAAAGCTGATGTATCTCAACAGTCCAACTATCCTGTGATATCTTTACTCATTTCACTTTATGTGGCCACACAAGTGAAGATAACACTGGAAATAGTAGTGATGTTGTTCTGGTCAATTCTTACATGCCTTTTTAAAGCATAGGTAAAACCTCATAAACCACAGACCACTGATATTTAACTGGTAGAAGTTAAGACAATCATGGACACCTATCAAATTATTAAAACTTGCACAACTGATGTTTGTACCGTATCAGATGGGTCACGCGAAATAAAACAGATGTGCCATCCAGACACGAATGACTAATAAAAAAGGACATATTCCATGACATTGTCAGCAGTGTAAATTAGAGAAATTACCTGAGAAGATATTTTACTAACATGAAATCTAAAAATCAAAGTTAAATAACTAAAGGCTCTCTATAAAATCAACTTTAAATTTTGTCTATGAAATTAACTCCGAATTTCAACCAAAACTGCCAAAGAGTTGTTCATATTGCAGGATAATACTAGAAACTTTCTTTTGGCAATAAAAAAATGGCATCTTGTCACACTAATTAATTGGTTTCCACTGCAAAGCAGCATAGAAAGCTGATTTCAACTCAACTTTATTGAAAACAAAAGCTTGGTATTTGCAAGCCGAAGTTCTAATTATTTCACAGCCCAGTGCATTTAACAATTGGCACATCAAGTTCCGGGGCTATTAGACGAAATTATCAGCCAGATAAGATAATGCAGCATCAGTGTTTACCTCTTGCCATTACTGCAAAAGCTGAGATTTGAGGTTTTCTAACTGAAACCTCGATGAGAGGATTACTGGTTTAGGTTAATTCTCTGGACTTCCACAAATGTGGTTTATCACAAAGGAAAGTGCTCCACGAGACACTAATATCATCAGAAAACGGGCAACAATTGGCATGAAAAAAATTGTGTGCAAGTTCGCACAATGATATCTGCTACAATCCACAATTAAGTTTCAATGTTGTATTTTAAAAATAATGGTGTTTTTAAAACAAAATAAAAGTTTCATTTTTGCTGTCAAAATTCAAAATGTATTTACACTTATTATGAAACACCAAGTTCTATTTTTAAAGAAAATACAAGTAAAACCTTCTAAATCTGACATTTCAAAGCTACGTGAAAACATTCTTCATTCACAAAGATAGCATTATGGTTAATCAAACAGCAGATTCTACCTCCCCCTCCTTTAGGTTTACAACTATAGTAATCTCATGCATAACTTTTCATTACATCAGAACAAACAATTTCTAATAATCTAATCTTGTCTGCAGAGACAACATTCATAACTGGGTAACCTTTTCCTGCTACTGTAAGACTGAGGTACTGATCAGTAGCTGAGGTACTGATCAGTACCACTACTATAAGAGAAAGAAAGGGGAAGCAGGGAGGGGGAGAAAGAGTGACTACCTACATGCATGGCAGAAACAGAGAACATTAAAACAGAACTAATACTTATTTTAACAATCTGGTAGCCAAGATCTCTGCTACCTACTGTTAAAGATAATTTAAGTTTTTACTGAGTTGCTACAGAATCATCAATTTTCTCTTTAGCTGACAAATTCCAGGGAGTTTAAGAACAGCAAACTAAACAGTCAAAAAGAAGTGCAACCCACCATGTAAATAATATCTAAACTGAATGCTAACTAGAAATCACATTTTTTAATCTAAATTTTATAAGCTTCTAATACAACATAGATTTGAATTACACTACTTCCACCTATCTCGCACATCCACCAGAAAGGACAGTATAAATTAATTCTTTATATTCAGGATTGATTTAAAGACTGCATTTACTACATCCGCAGAATCTGCACTTGGACTATGATGTATTAAACGATGCTATACATTAGTTTCTTTTTTTTTTTTAAAGTTCATTTATCACTAACACCAAACAGGTCCTATCACCTTACAGAGCTATACATTGGGGAGAAAGTTTGGGAAAAAACATTTTCTGAATATTTACAGCTAAAGGTACCTGGAACTTTCTTTGAGCTCCCTGTTCATAAATGGCAACAGTGGGGCTGTTTTAATGAAATTGAAATTGAAAGTCACAGATGTCCTTAAAGGCAGTTTACTGCCAAAATTATTCTATAATAATAGCATGGCAAACAGAATTTAGTAGGTTACATTTCTTATATCTATTCTTGGTAATTAACATCTTAATATTCCGTAGTTCCAGTGCTGCAAACTGGACTCTATCAATAAATATATTTAGATCCTCTAACATCTCATCTGGAGAAAATATCATCATACTCATTAGTTCACTAAATACATAATAACAGGAAGACCTAAGAAAAGAGTAAATGCAGATAAGTGAAACAAGTTTCAATTTACATAAAGGTGAATGCAATCTGTTTTCATGACCTCCTTTAAGTTTTTTGTTCCAAATCTTACTGTGGCACTTGGACTAGGGCAATTGCTATAGTGAAAATGCCTTTAAATCACTGGTCTTCAAACTTCTCAACTTAAGAGACTAAAAAAAAAATTCCCCAAAGAGGTGAAGGCTCAGTGTAGCCTATTTAAATCTCCCAACAACAGACTTCCTTCTTCTTCATTATCTTCAGCAACTTTTCATATGCAGCGGTTCTCCAAATCATAGATTGAAAGACACCATTCTGGTAACTCATACTGCTTTTCACTTAGCTCATTAAGTTGGCAAACAAAAAAGATGCTGTCTGTTTCAGAGTGAATGTGGTCTCAGAGGTCTCATATCAAACACTATTTTGTTCTCATGCAATATCAAAATATAAATCCCCAAGAGTTAAATTTAGGAAAAAAATCTTTGATGTTAGTTTTTGTGCAAGTTTCACTGATAGCGCTGCAAAGTAAAATACGCCTGCTTTGCAATTCTTGGCTGAGACAGAAAAGTTTAGGACAAGGAATGGTTAAAGTAGGTCAGTGTGACAAGCAGGAGGAAAAAACAGCATAGATTAAGTTGAAAAATGACAACATGCACAGGAAATCTTGATTAGACTGAACAAATATTAACTTCACTATGAAGCACCTCCATCTCTCCCATCTTAAGGAAATAACAGAGAATCATAGAATGCCAGGTTGGAAGAGACTTCAAGGGCCGTCTAGTCCAACCTTTTTAGGTGATACATAGTTTAAATGAGATGGCCCAACATCCTGTCAAGCTAAGCCTTAAAAGTGTGCTGCATAAAGAGACACAAATACTCTGCATAACAGGTGAACCGAATCAAATGACAGGTTACTTGGAATCTCACACCACAACAGTTACTGACACCTTTATGCCTCAGTATTATCATCTTTTCCTACATCAAATGTAGTGTATAATCTTATAATGTTTGAAAGCTAATTAAACTGTTACATTATTTTTGTAAACTGGAAACACTGTCTGAGCAGAAAGACATTTTAGTACAAATTGGAAGTACTTCCAGAAAATGTATTCTGACTTTTCTGCTCCTTTCATATAATTATTTGATTAATTGAATAGTTTCAAGATCGATACATAATTGTTGTAGTTACTTATATAGTAATAAGTTCTTAAAGTGTACTATGTCCTTTGCGTTAATTTTTTCATGATACCAATATTGATAGGGACATGGTATTTGCATCCAGATTTGTGGCATTCATTAATTTAACAGCCTGGAAATTATCCAGGTTTCATTACTAGCAATATTCATTCTTTCACCTTCCAAACAACATAAAAAGAAAAAAAAAAAAGGCATTTATAGCAGCATAAGCTGTGTTTCAACTACATACATTACATACTAACAGAATCTACTAATCCATAACTAGACTAGGAAAAATGCACCTTAAATGTTACTGTTTTAGTAGTATCTTGGGTTTGTATCTGAAATTTATACTAACAGCACACAATTAAAATCAGAAAAGAGACGATAATCACTCAAAACTTTCTGCAGCAAAGTTCCTTAATCCAGAGAGAAAAAAGTATAATAAAAACATAGATTGAACTTCATACCAGTTTATACTATAATATACCATCATACTATACTAGTTATGACCACTACACAACATACTGAAACACTTGTCTTCGATGCTGACCTCAATATTGAATTCTGCTCACAGCTGAGAAAGCCTGCACATATAGGCTTAGTTACCTACAGCAACTAAAGTCAGAAAAAACACATACAAATAGCCCCCCCCAGAGTAAAGAACTCGAATGTTATTGTTTTAAACTGTTCTCCATGTGTCAAGTGTTCAACAATTTAATACAACAAGCAGTCAAGAACTATTCTAGCACAAACCATATTAAACAGGATTAAAAAGACCTATGCACAAGACAAAAACCACTTAGTTATGCTATTACATTGATAGAAGGAAAAAAACCCCAGAGATCAAAAGAAACTTGAAACTGAAAGTAACCAATAACTGAAGTTAATGGAAGTACCTGAAAGCTGTGAGATCTAAGAGAGGTTAGTGCAAAACTTGAAATAAAATTAAGAAAAACAAAATCAGCCTCAAAGTTAATTTATCCAAATTTTTGTTGTTGAATAAGGCCATCAAAACAGCAGGCATCAAGGGAAGTTTGGGAGTCTGTCTTCAAAACATAACTCCCATTTACCAGTCCTTAAGATTTTTCAATAAGTACAAATCACTTTTTCATCTGTCATTTTAAGCTGTTAAATTCAGTAATTGTCTTGAATTGTAGAATGGACATGTTTCTTCTCTACTCAGCTGAGCAAAGGAGTGCAGTCCCTCCTTGCTTAATTACTCGGCATACAGCTAAATACCAACCACCATCCCTCAACACCCCAGAGTTAGCTGTAGTGGCTATCTACTGCAGCATCCATTTTTCTCCAATTCATCATCATCAGCTTTCTTGCTGACACTCTTCTGAGCTGCCTAGTTGATAAATTGCTCTGTTATTCATCCTATGTTAATCTGAGGCTGATGCAAAAATACCTTTCTGAAGACATTTAACAGTATTAAAACTCTGCACTACCAAGCGCCCTCAGTGTGCATTAAACCTCCCACTTGGAACCAACAAGCTTCGTCATGAACTGTTATGAATAAAACACAGTTACTAAATCAATAAGCACTAGGCTTATATAGCCCGTTACCTATAGACGGAGCTTCCGCACAATTCTTTGCTTCCCTGGAAGCTATACTCAAATCAGCAGAAACTCTAAGTATTTTGATACATATAGAATTTAACCTCCACTAGCCCTATATTAAGTTGATATAGAGAAGTTTCTCCGATCTTGCTCCTCATAATATCAGTATATTTCTCAAAGGCCACAGGTCTCTCTGAAAAAGGTGCATTGAAGTCCATAAGCTTAATAAGCTCTTCTCAAGAAAGCCAGTTGTACTTTTAGTTTCTTCCAAGCTGGATTTGATCTTTAGCTCATGTTTGCTCCAGAGTTTTTCCCAAAGGATTATGTTAGTCTTGTCACAAAAACAAAATTTATCTACAGAGAACAAAAACATCACAAGAAGTTTCAAAACAAGACTCAAATCTAAATACCACAACAGCTAAATACACTTTCCTTCTAAAACCAACTGCAGTCACTAATTTTATACCTGAGAGATACTGAAGTATGTATTATCAGTTTTCCTGATAGATTCTTGATTAGAATAATTTCTCATCCCTATCATATCATGTGCCCAGATTTTGTTCAAGTCTATTTACTTGTTAAGCAAAAAGTTGACAGAACTATGTGAAAAGCAGAAACAAAAGAAACTTAGAGAGCGTTGTTTCAGTTTGATTCACAGTATCAGATTTCCATAAAAGCCTTGAGCAATTTAAAGTAGTAGTAACTCCCTCGTAAACTGACTGCATGAGTCTCTTATCTTTATAGATATGATACTTAAACAATTAAAGAAAAACCAACAATTTGTCCCTACCATCATCTAACACACATCATTTTCTCACCACACAGTCTTCACCATAAAAATATCATACTTTATACAAGACAGCTGAATCTTTTACAGCATTTTAACCTTCAACATACAAACCAACTGTTAGAGAACACACTTGTCAATAGATCATACATTTATTTAGGTAAAGTTAGTTTGGAAGGTGGTGGGGGAGGACAGGACAATAGCTTGACAACTTTTTTTTAAAAACGTTTCCTACTAATTTCTGATGTATGGGTGCAGCTCATGATACTTCAAAATAAAACAAACTGAAACTAACTTAAAACAGTGCACATAAATGAGCAGCACTGCTGAAAAGCAAATAGCACCCGGTCAGGGAATTCTTCCTTGTGTTCTCCTGCTCCCCATTCTTCCAAAGACACCTAAGATATTCCACAGCAAACAAAAGTGGATTTGGCTTGCTCTGCATCTTAAATCTGAAGGTTATGCATTAACTTTCGAGATAATTATTTGCAGGTTATTAGATTAAGTTGTATTAAAAATAATATTAACCAATAAAGCTACTGCTTTGAAGTCTAATAAATAAATGGAAACACCATGAAATAAGTTAAATGTTCTAGTTAAGTTTCCATTTAAATAAATGAATCAGAACATTAAGTTTTCATTACTACTTCTGCTAGACAGATCTGTTGCTTGCTTCTTAAGAGTTCAGGTGTATTCCGTCTCCTAATGAAGAAAATACAATGTGGTTAGGATAGGACTTTTCAACCAAGCAATGGTTACAGAAATTTCTAAAATAGATTTTTAATCCGAATTAGGTAAAACATTAAGGTTCATCGTTTCAACAGCTGAAGGATTTAAAGAATTCAACAAAGACTGGCTTCCATCTAGTGTTGGCTAGTGTGAAAATAGTCACATCCTTTATATTTTGAATGGACCAGATGCACAATCAGCTGATATCAATTAAGACTTTAAATTAAATGTTTAAGCAAACGTACTTCTCTCTCTATGGCTCTGCTCTATACCTTCAGTATTGAGCTACCTCAGCCATTGCGCCAACACAACTACTCCAAGATCACATATGGACAGTTAGATCGCAGCTCTGCTGACTGAGAAGAAAGCCAACACCACAGAAAGACACCCCAACACCAGTCCAGAATGGCAGCTGGCCTTTTAAGCCAGAAACTCATCCAGAAGATCAGAGTATAAAATGCTTTATTATCTTCCTCTGCCTCTGCACTGACATCAGCAGCCATTCTGATGCATCACATTTTACAACTACCTCCATGTTAACTTCTTAGGGAAGTAACAAGACTTTGTTTGTCACGATACAACTTTTTTTTTTCCTTTTCAAATCAAGTCTTAAAGTGTAAATACTTATAAGGCTATAAACCATTGAAAGTATTAACTGCCTCACTATTAAAATGCTCAGATGTCAGTCAGCTACCACACAAATCACTTCACAGTTTACCCCCTTTAAAAAAGGGTATCCTGAGGATCTTCCCACCCATGCACTTCCTGGAGCAGTGCTATGAAGTTACAAAGAACTGAAACATTGCTGTGGTACACTCTGTGCTGGAAACACAGAAAGTCTTCCCTAGTCCACCACACTATGGGGTAAAGTATTCCAGTCCAGCTGCAAAACAACAAAAAATATTTAGAATTTAATAAAAAATGTAATTAAAAAAATGACTTCCAGTGTGCTATTTAGTCAATCAACTATACCCCACCAAAAATGCTAAGAGAAAATCCATTAATAGCTAACTGTTGTGATCTCCCTTCAAGGAAATTATTTTTTAAATGAACTAAGGAAAACTTACTATTTTAGTAAGTATAAAAATCAATTCTCAAATGTAAAGTAATTAAAAAAAATTTCAATTTTTAATCAGCAGTATAACCAGGAGAATAAAATTAAAAACCTGATAGTGTTACCACAGTCATCCCAAGCACTAACACCAGCTAAAATGACTGCAGAGTATCAAAAAAGCCGCAACTTCTAGCACCAGACACAGATGACAGAGGTTTAGTAACACAGCCACCCGAATAGAAGTGCTTTAACTAGCACCATGTCACTGGTGTTCTCGGCCACCCAACTAGCCTGCAACAGACAAATTTCTAATGGAAAGAACACCACAGTGGAGGGGCAGCTCTGCTAATGAAGCTGGATATTAACTCTCTTTAAACTGTCCTCACCATTCTGTTCATGCAAGCATAAATGGTCTAAAAAAAATCTAAGCTCTGCTACTAAAAAGCTATCTCCACTTCTCTTAAGTGTTTCCAAGAAAAACAACCAAAAGAAACCCAAACCCAGAAATTACTTCAACTGCACTGCAAATGGTAATACAGTGTATTTTCTGAAGTCCAAAGTAGAAATGCAATAACACCTAATTTTCAGCAACACAACTCTTCGTCTCACCAGAGCAAAGGGATACAATTCAGCTTGTAAACACTACACCTATTGCCTGTTTTGGATTCAAAAAACAGCTCCAATATGCTTCACAAACCTAGATGTTCCTGCTACAAAGCCACAGGTGTATCTTAGATGGTGCAGCTACTGGCCTAACCAATTGCACTAAGCACAATGAGATAAAAAACACTGGCATTTCTACTGTTCCTACTAGTTTTCTTAGCAATGGGTTATTAAATTTCAACAAAATGTCAAAACCAATGGAAGATTTTCATAATATGCATTTTGATAAAAATCAATACAGAAAAAGTCACACGGCCTGAACAAAATGTTGCAAGTTATTTTTCAGTAAAGACACCGGTCAGTGAATGAGGGCATTTCATTACCTCACAGCTTTCCAAGTAAGGCTTTTCTCCTGCCTCCTCTCTCTCCCCTCCCGCCCCGCATTCCATATAAGTAGTCAAATATAAACCATCGGTCTCCATGGCAGACTCCTGCTGTACTTCAATCAGCCTGAGCTGTAAGGATAGTCTGGTAATTAACACGGACACAGGTCTATCTTGTCACAGCCACAGAATATACACTAGATCAGCATCAAATAATATATCTAATTAATAGGATAGCTGCATTCTCAAAAAAAGGAGAGCATTGTAAGGTTACAGACAGTAATTAAAGACAATCAAAATGTACTTGCTTGTCTACACAATTCAAATCACTGTAAGTATTCAATTTGTGATTCAGCATTGTTTATTGTATCCAGAGGAAGAAAGTTTAAGAAAGACTCAAACTGATAATCCGGTCAAAGAAGTTACCGAGCTACATAAGTTACCATTCATTTAATGTCCAGCTTTCTCTTCACGCAGGCAATGCCCATAGAACAGCAGCAACATTTTTACGATTGGACTTCTTCTCTTTTGAGGCATGTAAATTTCATTTTAATAATTGAGAGATTCTAAGTGCTCTCTTAAAATCTTTTAAACGTTTCTCAGCTGTTGTTTGCTGGTGGGGGGTCACTCTACTGTAATACTAACCAACACATCTTCATTTTTTTCCCTTTGTGCACTATGAGAACATCACATTCCACTCCCTAACCTAATTCCCACTTGGTCAGTCGCTTCTAACTGTAGCAAGAGATTTCTCTATGACACTAGTTACTTTGAAAACTACTGCCTACAATTTAAAGTGATAAAAATACAACTTAATTCTAACTTAAAGGAAGAAGTAACACTAAACAAAAATGATAAAATTCTCCCAATTTAAAGACAAATAAGTTAGGCAGCTCTTGTACAGAACTAAGTGTACTATAGTTATCCTTATTTAAAAAAAACTCTGACAGACATTTTAATAATCAATTACTGGCAAGCAACAGTGAACAAACTGCTTTCAAAACATGAGCTTAAAATAACTGCTTTGCTAACTTACATTTTATCAGTGAAAATAGCACACATCTTTTTAAGTTACAAGCCAGGTGACTGCAATGCTATAAATGTTGCAGATACAGCTCCAAAAATAACTTATTTTAAAAGTACTGAACTGTTGGGGGGGAGGGGAATGGGGGGGTGGGAGGCAGTGGTGTAGTTTTGAATCTTTCTCCCCAAGCTGAAAAAAAATAAACTTTTTCCTAAGTGCAATGGATATTTTGTTTTGATGTTCTAAGAGGATGCCAAGGAATTACAACAGAAAAACGACCACACCTCAGAACAACTCCTACAAAGATTTTAAACACGTAAGTTGCAGAAACTTTACCACCTCATTATTTTATATATATATATGAAAACATGTTACATATAAATCGGAGAACTCCCTCGGACCATTATCTTATGATTTACAGATGATTAAAGAACCATATTCAAAACAGTGCTACTGAAAAACAGCACACAAAATACTTAATGTCCTTGCTGCATACTGTTTTGTACAATGCTGATGTTAAAACTCAAAGTTTAAAAATTAGTCTGAGACTCTGGAAAAAAACCGTACCATAAGGTCTTTATCCTATAGAATATTATTCTCCTAAGTTTGCATTAAGAGGCATAGCTTGTAATAAAATAATGGGGTTTTATTGCAAGATCTGATAAAATGAAAAACAGATACACTGTGGCCAATGCCCTTCATCAAATCTGACATGTCAGCAAAACCTCAGCTAATCACAGGCTACATTTACATAATCACAAACAATAAGGTTATGCACAAAAGTAACCAGATAACTTCTCAGGAAGAACTTATTTACACCTCCAGAACACAGTTCTTCAGTCCTAACTCATGCAGCTGTTTTCATTAATATAATGAGACTGACGTGAAAACTCCATTTCTGGGCTTTGCAAGTTCACAGGCACTTTTCTCAAAAAGTACAGTAAATGGAGAGAGCAACATCCAAGAAAAGCTTATGCTCCTTAACCCCCACCTAGATGTTAGCTTTTGTGTAACTGCTAGTCAGAAAGACACAGCCTATTCGACATGAAATTACACTTGTCTCCAAACAGCAGATGCAACGTTAAATTTACATTTAAAAGTAGAATACACTTCTCAGCCACCTTCCACACAAGTTTGACAGGAAGGCAGAAGATAGGGCAGAGCAAAAATGAAATCCCAATAAAGTCTGCGTCAATAACTTTTTAAAAAAAGTTCAGGCCACCAGTTTGATCTGTACAGGTTCCAATCAAGTACAACATTCTCACCACTTAGAAGTTCAAGAAAACAAAATGCAAATATAAAAATCACACTACTCAGATCTCAGTTAATTGTTTAGGCATATTTGTTCATAGTCTGCTGGAAGAATAAAGCTAAGCTACTTCATTAATTTCCCTAAGTCAGAGTGCAACTGCAGAGTTTGCAAAGCCAAATTTATTTTTTAAAAAGCACAAGAAAAAAGGTACAGCTTTATTCACTTTTCACAAAGGGGACCACTAAAATACACACGTTGTCAGAAAAAAATAATCTAGGTTAGAATCATAAAAGTGAGTATCTGAGAAGCTGGAGAGAAAAAAAAATCAGGTCACATTTGACGGTGCAAACAATTACAGGAAATACAGCCTATTCCACATTCAGGAAGAACCCTCTCTTCCCACAGGTTTGCACTAGTCTGATAAAAACAATCCAGCTTCCTAGTTATTATGATGCACACTTTAAACATCCTTGTTAATTCACAAAAGCCTTATTTACACATAAGAAGTTGAAAGCACACATATGCAAAAGTATCTTTACCCTAAACAAAACTATGACTTTCAGATTTTATTATAAAGTAGATTTTTTTTTAAAAGAAATTTCCTCCACATACCTCTCACATTTAAACTGGTCTTCAAAACAAAATGCTGTAAGGCACAGACCATCTACTAAGTTAAGCGCTACAATTTTTCAAAGATCAAACACTAGGATAGAGCTCAGAAAGAAAAATGTGTTTTGGATAATACACACAGCACAGAACAGGGCCAAAAAAAAAAGCAGACGTACATTTTGAAACCTAACTAGATTAGATGTACCGTCCTTCATCTAAACCAACAGCTATATTTCTATCTCACACACAACTATGAGATGTAATCACAACAGAGGCCCATTTAGGTTGTTTTTAAATACTGGCACGTAAAAGTAAATAAATGAAAAAAAAAGGCCCTAGGATCCCAGTAGAGAAAGCAATCCCATGTTTTACATGTTGGAATTCTCACGGTTATGACTATTTCTTCAGCTTGACTAGTATGAAATAAAAGACAAAGGCTGATCATAATAGTATTATCCTCCAGCGTAAACAAAACCTAAATACAATAAGAAAAATGGTATAGAAACTTAAAAAAACCTGAGAAACAAAGAAAAAACAACCCACCAAAAACCACCTACCTAAAGCACAAAACAAATTAGAAGCAACAAATCACAGGTGGGGGGGAGGCAAAGAGGGAACGTGAACACCATAGCTTTATTTTTTGACATATATATACGTATATATAAGTGAAAATCTATACATACACCCGCCCCTAATATTTGCTATTCTCAAAGGTGCCATGAAACAACCATGAAACTATTAAATATTATAGTTTTAAGTAAGCATTTCAAATCTTGCAAACCTTTCCAGCAGACTACAGAACACTTCTGGAGGATGTCAGTGTAGCATACATTTTAAGATATTTAACGTAGTGTCCCTTGGATACTGCGATAGGTGTTTTACAGAACAACAGTTATTTCAACTTCTCAACTGTTCATTATTGACTATTGCACCTACATAACACTGCGTGCAAGCATACAACATATGTAAGTCCATGCAAACACAGACACCTGCACAAATCCACAGGTATTTTGTCATTCTCTGGTACCTTCTACTAGATATATTAATTTCACTACTGAAGCCAGAAATGGTGTTCTAAGGCCAGTCTCACGCCTCAGGAAGAAAAATAACTGGCGCCCCTTAGTGTTCAAATTTTGAAGTCTTGAAGCAATTTACTACATTTGCATGAAACATTTTTTTCAACATTCCATAAAGTTTTCTGCCTCCACAATACTTCCACCCAATTGCCAACGTAAACAGGAAAAGCAGAAAAGCTTAAAGGAATAGCAGACTTCTTCCTGAGACTATTTAGAAACACAGATAGTATTTTATTCATTTTTTTCTGTTAAAGAATATGAAGAGTAACTCCAACGCAATCCTTAACTTTTTCAGCAAGAGGCTCCACGGCCCTCATTTTGGAACTCCAACACTTCACAAGACAGAATTCCAAAGCTTTCAATATTTAAGAATACTTCAAAGATGTAAGGATTTCAGACATTCCTTTTGCAGTGTCCTTTTTGTATGGGGAATCGTTTTTCTTTCTTTTGTTCTCCAACAAAAAAAATCTGGCCTCCTCTGGCCAAATACAAAAACTTGAAGAGGTTCAGGAATTTAAAAATCCAGCATCAAGCCTCCGGTAAGCTCATCCGTGCTAAAAAGCAGGCTTCTCAGTCCAGTTTCTTAATGCATACCATAAACCTAACTATTCTGACAAAGTTGTTTCCTATGGTGACCAAGAATCTAAGTTTTAAATGGTTTAACTTTTCACATCTGTACTTGCTCCAATATAAATTCAAACTTCACCAAAAATCTTCAAAATAAAAATAGAATCTCCCATTATATTGTTTCCCACAGTCCATCTTTCAGTATTCTTTGCTGTTGGTTTTTTTTTTTTTCCACTCCTCTATCATTTCTTTCAGAAGGCAGCATTTTCTCGATATGCTAATTTTTGTTGCACTACAGTCACTATCTCATTTTTACAGTCTTGGGAGAGGGCGGGGGATTGTTCCACCAAATACAACCAGCTCTTTCATCTTCCGAGGTCAATAACTTCCCAAACTTCTTTCAGCAAGGAGGAATACACCCGCAAACAAGAATCCTAACTCGAAATCTCAAAATTCAGTATTTCAGTGAACGCTGAGAATACCAACAAGTGGAAACTGTGTAAATAACTTCTAGTTTTATCATATTCTACAAAACCACCAAATACGATTAAACAAACGGGTCTCTGTAACTCTTCAGAAAGCCTAAATTAAGGTGTTCATAAAGGAAATGCTTTTAACAAACCCGTGAACCCAAGCATAAAGAGAACTTAAAATACTAAGAACAAGCGTATGGCCTTATTTTTAACACAGTGGGTCTGGTGCTGTAGTAGGAAGACATGTGGGACGCATTAACTTGTACTTTCTTTTTTTTTAATTTCTAAAATGCGATTATTTATTTGTAAAAACGTAACCTTCAAGGGATCTATTCTGGACAAAAAAGGGGGGTGGGGAAAGAACCCACGGGAGGGGACCCACAGGAGCGGCCCCTCGGCGGCAGGAGCGGGCTGCTAGCATTTGGCTGGGGAAGACGAGGGAATTTCGTAGTTTCTTTTTGTTGGTTTTTTTTCTTTTTTCTCCCTTCACTAAAGTCAGACGTAGGAGTCTTTCAAGTTAAGTTTCTTTAAAAGGTAAGGACAGCTGAAAGAAGAATTTGTTCGCTTCCCTTGCAACGCAGGAAAATTATAATTAGTTTGTGGCCGGTCTGGGGTGGGGTAGAGCTGAAGAATAAGCTCAGGCCCCTCCGCCTTAGTCATTCAAGTTCAAGCAGCTTCCAGAACGGCCAAATCTCGAAACCGAACACCCTGTCAGCCCGCCCCCCCCACCCCCCCAGTGGCGCTCCCCGGCGGGCAGGACCCCGCTCCCCCCGGCGGAGCCTTTCCCCTCCTCCCTGCCTTCCCCCAGAGCACATTCCTGAGCGCCTCTCCTCGCTCCCTCCCCTCCGCGGTTACCCTTCCCCGGTTCTCCGAGATGGTGCGGGGAAAGCGGAAAAAAAAAAAAAAAAAGGGAAAAATAAGGAAAAGGGGGATGGGGGGTTGGGTTGAAGGGAAAGGAAACCCCCCGAGCGGAGCGGGCAAGGGCTGCCCCTTCCCCCGCACCGCGGGCAGGGCGGGGAGAGCCCGCACTTCCCCTTTGTTTTCGGCGCCGAGAGCGTGCGGGGGGGACGGCGGGGAGAGGCCCCGGCTCGGGGAGCCGAGGGGATCCCGGCAGCGGCGCCGAGGCCCCGGGAAAGAGGGGAAAAGGGGGGAGGGTCGAGCGGCGTTACCTTCGTCCAGGAGCCTCTCGAGGTGGTTGAAGATCCCGCAGAAGTTGGGGAGGCTGCTCATCAGCTTCTTGTCGTTCATCAGCTGCATCAGGTAATCGGGGCTCGGCTTGGGCTTCTCCTTGGTTTCCATTTCCCCAACCATATTCCAATCCCGCGGCTCCGCCGAGCAGCGCGGCCGCGGCACGGGGCGCGGGCGGGGGAGGGGAGGGGAAGGGAAGGGGGGAGCTTCCCCGAGGAAGAAGGAGGAGGATTCAAATCCGGAGAGAGACCCACGCAGACCCGCCGAGGCACAGGGGGAAAAAAAGAAAAAAAAAACCGGAGGGAAACTGGTGCGAGGCTGCGCCCTCCGCCTCGGTCCTCGCCGTGCGCCCGGCCGCTGCCTCCGCGGCGGGGAGGGAGGCAGGGAGGGAGGGGACGGGCGGGCGCTGCTGCCGCTTCCCGGGAGCCGCCGGTGCCGCTTCTCGCTGTCGGTGGTGCCGCCGCGCTGCGCCCTCCTCGCTGCCCGCCCGCCTGCCCTCCCTCCCGCCGCCGCCGCCGCCCGGCGAGTCTCAGCCCCGCCGCCGCCTCCTCCTCACTTCTCCTCAGTTCGCTCCGGAGTTCGCTTCAGTTCAGGCTGCGCTGGCGGCAGCGGCAGCAGCGGCGGCAGGAGGAGGGGGGGGCGGGGGCATGGCCGGGGGGGCGGGGCTTCGGGCGGGGCGCGCGGGGGGCGCGCGGCAGCGGCAGCGCCGCTTGGCGGAGCCGCGGACGCCGCTCCCTTTGCTGCCGCCTCGGGGGGCGGGAGGGGGGGGAGCGGAGAGGAGGGAAAACGACGCTGCCCTGGGTGTCTCCCCTCCCAGCCCACGCCCCCCCTCCCTTCGAGCGCCTGCGCGTGGACGGGGCGCGCAGCGTCGCGCTCTGCCTCCTCTTCGCCCCTCCCCACCCGCGGAAACGCTCGCGCACGGAACTCTTATTACTAATAAACAAAAGTCGCGTTGCTTTTTCCCCCCCTGTTTGCGCGCGGGGAGGTGGGGCCGGATCACGTGCGCCCTCCTCGGGGGGGGGCGGGGGAGGAGCCCGATCGGGGCGCGCGCCTGCGCCCGCCTTTTTTACGACGGCGCTGCCGCTTCGCGCGCGGCCCCTGTCCCGCGTGCTGGTGGTGGGTGTGTGGGGAAGTGGGGCGGGCGGTGTGGGTGTTTTACACCCGCGCATGCGCCCGCGGGTGGCGGAGAGGTGCCGGCTGAATACGTTCTGATAGGTAATAAGCGGCCGCGGGGGCGGGAGAGGGGTTGAGGGGTTGAGGGAAGCGAAACGTAACCGGGAGGTCTAAGGAGAAGCGGGGGGGACGTTGGAGCCGCTCTCCCCTCGCCCTCTCTGTCAGGCAGGAGGCGTGATGTGGAGCGGGGTCTCGCGCCTCGGAGAGAGAGAGAGAGGGAGGGAGGAAGGGGTGCGGAGCGGCGTCTTGCGGCCCCGGAGGGAGGGGCGGGCGCGGAGCCGAGCGGGGCCTCACGGGGAGGGTGGGGCGCGGAGCGGGGTCTCGTGGCCGCGGTGGGAGGAAGGGAGGGGTGCGGAGCAGGGTCTCGCGGCCTCGGAGAGAGAGAGGGGCAGGCGGGGAGTGGGGTCTCGCGGCCCTAGAAGGAGGGGCGCGGAGAGGAGCGGTATCTCGCGGCTGAGGGGAGGGGTGCTAGCGGAGAGGGGGGTCGCGGCCGCCGCGGGAGAAAAGTGGGCTGGGGCGCCCCGAGCCCCGCGCAGCAGCGACGGCCCCGTCCCGCGCTCCGGCCGCAGCTCTGCCTCTCTGTTGAAACCCCACCGGCAGGCAGTTCAGACGCTCTTTCGCTTACAGGGCCGCACCGTGTTTTGGCATCAGGCGCGGCTGGTTTGACGGGTTGGGATGCGAGCAGCGGTGTCCGGCACCAGAGCCAGCGTGCTTGTCCGCTGCAGCCGCCGAGGCAAAGCAGGGCGACGCGGCTGCTTGTACGTATTACTCCTTCCCCGCGTCGCTACTTAGTGTTCTTACTTGATTTTTGTTATTTAGGAGGTTGTCAGAGGGCTTTGGTGTAATTTTTGGTAGCTTGGTAGAGCTTATGTTAGAAACCTAGATAAAAAATCGCTATGTGCTTCATTTATTTCTCTTAAAACAGTATTTTTAATAGGACTAGGTATAAAATCAGATATTGTTTGGAGTTCTGTATAAACTCAAGTATATTTTCATACGTACTGCACGGTATTTGAAGAAACTTTATATATTAGCAACGAACAATGCTTCCAAAACTGAGAACAAGCACAGGTGCGTCGTCACCTTAACAGGTGTGCAATTGTATTGGGTATTGTCAGGCTCTGTTATTCTGCTTTTCCAGAAAGGTGTGTATTGGCAAAAATGCAGAAAAATTGTAGTTCTCATAATAGTAAAAATGTCTTGGATTATTGCATTCCTTCTAGTGATCGTAGAATTTTTCACCTTTAAACGTGTAGAATTTATTATTTAGATGTGAACATTTTTAATTCATTTTAGGGTTTTTTTTACATTAACTGAAAATTAATGACTTAACTAAGGTAAGTTAGACTTACTGCTTCCATCATTTTAAAACACTATATTCAGCAAGAAAATTCTATCTTTGTTATCAAAGAAAGAGTAGCAATGTTACAAACCAGCTATTTTTTAATGTAGATTCGTAGTGCATCGATAGTGTGCCCAAAGCACACTGCAGTATGGCTATGGATGATGAAACAAAACAATTTCTGTCTAGTAGCAAGATTGTGTGTGCCCTTTTACAACCCTGCTTTAGAATTGTGGCAAGCTAAAACACAACCTTATATGTTTAACAAAATTGCCATCTTTTATTTATGGTTGATCAGTCTGAAGGATGATGCATTTTTGTAGCCCTTGATTTGCTAATTTTTAACCCGTGAGTGAAGGCTCTTTTTTAACCCTGAGAAAACTTGCTGTGGAATTCTTCAATTTGATTAAGGGCATCTGTCAGATGGCAAGCGTTCGCCTTAAAATTAGGTGAACTTGGATAACATTAGGATAATTGTTCCGGACTGCTGATTCTCACAGTAAAAATAGCATATGGAGACTTTTTTCAAGACATTTGGTGCAGCTGTTTCCATACCACTTCATTATTGCTTTCCGCACATAAAGTGCTTCCAGCACTTGAATATGAGTGGATAATATAAGGTAAAGCAATACCAGCACAAGTTGTTGTGCAGTAGCTGTCAGTTGTCCTACCTACTAATAGCAGTACTGTAGTGTATCCTAAGCTATTTTGCACTTATTTACTGGAGAATGAGATGGTGCACAACAGCAGTTATTGAGGAATCACTCATGCAGTGCAATGCAAAATTCAAGCTCTCAATTGCTTTGTGTTAATCTGAATTATTTTCTCAGTCTGAAGAGTATAGAAATAGAGGCAAAGCCATGTGCTGAAGCTGACCATGTAATTAGGCATAAATGACTTAAGGAAAATTGTCATCCATGGTTTTTCCATAAATACTTCAAGATTCTGAATTAAATCATTGGAAACTACCCTTGGACAAGCTGAGTGTTTTAGCAAAATGTAGATAACTCACCATTAGTTAAAACTAATTTATTATTTAAATAAGCAAATCAGCATGGTATCTTTCTTCATCAAGTATACAGTAAAAACAAAAAAGCTACCAAAAGCCTCTTTCGGCACACCTCACGTTAATTCTCTCTTCCTTCACCTTACCACACTTCTGCATCCCAGGAAAGGCTATTTTAAGAGTGCCTGGAAGATGCAAGTTAAATTCGTTCTGGTTCAAGATAGTTCTCATCAAAACTGGTGTATCTACAGAGGCACTAGAAATACTCCTGCACTGTATTGAACTTGTGACTTTCCCATGGGGAAAGAAATTGGGTGGGTGGGATGCAACACAGGGCTGGGTAAATAGGTCCTGTGGGTAAGGGAGAGAGTTGATATGTTATTGATATTCGGGGCTAGAGGAATGTTGGTTTGTTTGTTTCAAGGTAACCAGGTCCTGTGGTCCATGTAAAGTTTTTTAGGTAGCTACCTAACACCCTAACTTCTGTCTGGGCGTAAGCAGAAGTCTATCTTCAACTCCTGGGTTTTGATCTAGGTAGCCCTTCTTGTATCATGTAACCTGTAGTATTCTCCAACAGTTTCTCTTTTAAGGTGAAGTTTTATTGCATTGATCTAATCTTGAAGTAAGAAAAATTATGATAATGCCAGCGGCAGCCTTTGTATGTTACAATAAAGGCCTGCAATGATCATAAAAAGCAAATTCAATTACTGTTATAATGTTCATAGCTGATAGCATCTTGGGAAATGGGAGAGCTGAAGGCTGATGACTACTGGGAAACATACTCTTTCAGTTAAAGGGTTGTCTATTACTCCCAGCATGTCTGTTGACCAAATCATAGGCATATACAGTTGGATGTCATCAGCCTTCTGCAATGCTGTCCACAACAGAAAGGTACCGATGTGCTATACCACTGCTCTTTAGGGAAAGAAGCAATTCTTCATCTACCCACTATGGTCACTCGGAAAAAAAATACTGTGTTTGCAATTCGGTATTGAATCATTCATGGTGTGCAAAATTGTAGCTGCTGTAACTAATGCAAAAGTCAGATATGGCCACACCAGATGGACGTATGACATTCAGTCATCTCTGCGAGGTATATTAAGATAAAATAAGGCTAAAGCTAGACTGAAAATCTCAAGAACAAATTACATAGAAATTCTGTGATGTGTCTGACAACAAGAACATATTTCTTTTGACATTAAGTCAAACCAGCAGGTAACTGTTCAAATAGAAGCCATAGTAGTGCACCAGTCAAAGTAATAAGCAGAAGGCATTGTGTTTGTATTCCAGAAAAGGAACATTTCTGAGCACTGTTTGTAATCTTGGAAGAGAATGCCTAAATCTTCTCGATGCTAAGTGATTGCTGAAGAAGTGGAAGATAAAAGGTCTCAAGCACACCTTAGTCTGGAGGGATTCAGATTTGTGCTTAAGGTACTTCAGGCTGTACAGCTGTGAAGAAGGATGTAGTAACCAACAGTATCAGTCCTGTTAGAACTGGCTATTCCTCAGGTTGGAATAAAAGAGACAGAAGAGATACCTTTGTGATTCATCCAATTACACAAGAGTAGGAGGAGCTGCATTCACACTGCTCTTGTGATTGTGTTTTAATTATGCAGTCATTAAGTTGGGAAGAAAAGAAAAAGCTGAGTCAAACAAAAAAGTACTTCCCACCTTTGACCTGAATCTTGTACCTGGCAGTTCTCTCGATGAGGCCTGTATTCCATATACTTTAGGTTACCGTGAAAGGATACTGTTAACACAGATAGGATGGAAGGGCCTAAAGTCTGCTTAATAAATTATTAAGCATTTCGATTAACTCTCAGTAGTTAATGAAGGCTTCAGTATCTCTGTGTTGGGATTCACTGTATCTAACTACTAAATAGTCATGGTTACGCACAGAAAAGATGTAAATCAATATGGTCGAGAATGTATTGTATCAGTGTTCCAAGATTGCGGTATGTGTAGTTGCCCAGTAGATAGTATTTTTAAGTAAATCATTTCCATGGGTATGTAATGGCTGTACACGCTATTTCTTCATGTACTACTGTGTAGGCTTTTCTCCGGGAAAGATAGCATTCTACCAGTGGGGAAGGTGTATCTCTTTAGAGAGGGTGGTAGCTCTGCTAAGTTCCCAAGAAATCTCTGTGCATGAAAACCAAAGTTTAGATTGGTTTCACTTCTTATTCATCTGTAGGGAATGAAAATTTAAGTCTGGTATGCCAGTTTTATTACAGTGTTGCTGTAAAATAAAAATGCAGAGAGAAGGGAGAGAAAAACAATCTGAGAAAGCATAGAAAAGAAAAAAATTAAAAGCAATTAGAGAGAGGAAACTAAACTAAGGTACTACATTGTAAACATAACATATGCCCACTTTATCATCTCCATAACAGCACTTAAATTTAAAAGCTGGGGGAGAAAGCTAATGATTCACAGAATGTACTTGAATTGTGTATTTTGAAGGTATGTTTTACTTCTAAGCTTATAAACTTCCCTACATTTTGTAATTTATAAACACTTGCATTCTTTTTGTGCATTTTACTGTTGGATTATGACTAGTCACTATTCTTCCAAGCTCACTAAAAGAAGCCAAATAATCTCTTGAAATACACCATGCGTGTTTCTAGTGTTGCTAATCCTGTGCACAATCTTACGGCTTTAGTCAGCCTGATAGGTACTACGCTTTCCATCTGCATAGTCACGAAATTGCTGCCTTAGCTATACAGCTGCAGGCTTGCATAGGGTAGAACTTCAAATGGCTTCTGGTTTGTCCCTTGTGGAGCACTCATGTATGGAAACACTGTGGAGGCGAGGCTGTGCCATGTGTGGCAGAAGTGGGAGTAGCAGTTAATACGTGTACTGTTAAGTGCTGTGTAACTCTGGAGGCACTGAATTGACCACTGCTAAATGTAATATCTGTAATTGGAGTCCTGTTAACATACATTCTAGTTTAAAAGACTAGGGTATCTGGAAATTAAGACTGTTAAGAGATCTTAGCTGTTATTTCAGACACACCTGTTTTGTTCTTTACCTTCTATCCAATTTGTGCTAGATACCTAACCTTAAAACTGTCCAGGATAACATTCTGCATTTTGACTGATGCAGTCATCTCAATTACAGTAGTGCCTTCAGCAGCTTCTTTTTTATTTGTTACATATAACTAAAAAGACAATTTTGAAAGACGTGTTTCTGTGTAAGATATATAAACAAAAGTATTTTTGCTTTTCACCATAATGAGAAGCATTTTGCCTTCCCTATAGGATTGCAAAAAAAAAAAAAAAAAGATGTTCATGTTAGGGAGGTTTGCAGATTTATTTTGGCAACCATGATGGCGGAGAGCTGGCAGCTAAAGAAACCAGTATGTTCTGTTTTTCAGGTACAGCATCCTTTGGTAAAACATGATATATTGCTTACTGTCTTTCTGTTGAGTGTAGGTTGTCTTTCACGGAATATAGTAACCACATATATTGTAATATCATAGGCCCCAGAGCCCATTTCACAGTTTTCTACTTTTCAGAAGATATGAAATGCTTTGTTTTGAAGTACTTCAAGTTGCGTGGATGAAACTAATTTGAAAGTGCAGAGAGTTATTGCTTGAGCACTTGGGTGTACATTGAGAACTTCCTCATAGAAACAGGAAGCATTCCAAATTTCATGCCATCTTTGTTGGCATTTGTAGGCTGGTGCATCATAAGTCTTCATCTGTCACTAGAGCTCACAGGAAAGTCATACCAATCAGTAAAACAAGACAGTCCCAAAGCTAAAAGGTGAGTATTTCTGGCTTGTTAGCTCATCTAGGAACTCTGACTCATTTTGAGCTACAGTCATACTAGATCATATGACCTTATTTAGCTAATATTGTTTCTGATTATTATTTAAAATTAATCCATTGCTTGTTTACAGTAATTCCTTGTTAGAAGTTTATAAGCACAATAAAGGATGGGATTTGCTTGCTTTTTGGTGTCCGTTTGTATCTCGAGGAGGTCACTTTTGTCTCTTAGTTCCTATATCAGGTATACCAGCTCTGTGCAGATGTCTCTTACACCTTTTGGACATCTGGAGTCACCACTGCAAGTTGTTGAATGGTCAGCCTAATCTCACTGTAAGCATAGAGAAACACTTTTCTATTAACTACTTTTGGTCTCAGAATAGTCTAAACAATATTCGGGTTCAGGATTTTGAGCACAGCTGAATTACTCTGTTGAGAATACAGTCATTCCCTAGCTTTGGCTTTCGGAAGTGTGTTCATATTTTACATTCATGAAGTCGTTATGTTGGACAGACCACAGAGTAAAGGGGAATGGGAGTAAGCTGAAGAGTTCACAATGGTGTAGAGGCAAAAATGCATGCAAAATGGAGTAATCACCAAGATTTTTATAGTCATCTGATTTAAAAAAAAAATCACTGCAGTGAAATTTGAAGTGTCTATAAATTACACTTTACCCTGCTGACAATCTCCCAAATTCTCTGAACTTTTTATTATTATTCTTAGTTTGAAATGTCTAATGGTTGATCTCCGATTGTGACTGAAATATAGCAAAGGGAAACAATGCATTTTCTGTTTATTCAAATGATTTTTGTACAGATTCAGTTCACAAGTCTAGGTATTCCTATTCATTTAGAATATGAGACGCTTCTATGTACATGTTACAACTTTTCCTATAATTTAGGTGGCTTTATATTATGGAATTGTATCACTCATAAATAAAGATGATCACTGAAATGTTAACATCTCTTCTGGTGTTGTATTTGTTTAAAAATATAATTTGAAAGTTTCATGGGCAGTTTCCTTCACCTTTCAGGTGTTTACATAACCTTTCTTTCTTAGTTTGAAAAGTTAGTACACCTGTTGATTACAGGTTTTTGTTTTTTACAGAACAGGTGTGACAGTTGTCTCTGTTTTTTTAGCACACACGCTCCAGATCTGATAGGACTGAAGAGCTGTTGTCTTAAGCTGTAGCTTAAGGAGCAGAGAAATGAAAAACTAAGTTTCTGAAAGAGTATATTCCACTTCCCAATTTGCATAACAGTACTGTTTTATGTATTAACAAATAAATATTTGGTCTGATCTGACAGTATGCTCAAAACCAGCAGGTTGTGGCAGGAACTACTTGAGGCAAGGCAGGAAAAAAGTTAACTTGAAGTTTTGTAATTCTGTTTTGATTAAAGAAAGTCAGCATGAAAGCAGGTAAGTAATGCAAATTAGGCAGCCTTCCTTCTTCCTATCTTAGAAATGTCTGGAAAGTCACCTTTATTTGGGAAGCTAGCAAACTACTTCTGTTAGAGATGGGGAGGATGCACTACTAGACTTAAAGAATTTCTCCTTCTCTAGATTTTTTTCTGCTTGCTTTTAAAAAGTCATGACATAGCCAATGAGATGGCCAATTTGCATGCCAGAAGTTTGTCTTTCCCCTTAGCAAGTCAGTTAAAGTATTCAACCCTATTTTGTTTTTCCTTCCAGGTAGTCTGTTTACAACTAGTCTTTTGATTTTCATTACTAGAGGCATAATTGATCTTTGGTCCTGTTTTGAAGCTTGTATACACCTGCCTTACAGGTTAGCAGTGAAATCAATTATTGCCTTTGGCTACGGATGTATCTTGGTGCTTCATTAGAAGTTTGTGTCAAAGTAGGTGGAGTCCGTTGTGTTAGATAGACAACAGGTGATTAGAGGGGGAGTCATAGCATTGTATGCTCAGCTTGCATCATCAGGATTGACATGATCCTGCATTGATAAGGTCACTATTTTGTGCCAGTACTAGGGACCTGGGGGGGATCTGGTGGGGAAAAAAAAGAACAACACACACAAAAAAAAAAAGGCACAACAAAAAATGCAACCAAACAAAAGTAATTCAGAAACCTCACAACAAACACCACTATAAAAAAAACCCAAAACCAACCAATAAAAAAACCCCAAAATTAAATTAAAAAAAATTTAAAAAAAGCTCAGTTCATTTAAGAAAGAGGCTGAAATACAGAGATTAACTTGAAAAAATGGACTTTTCTGTTATCAGTACAAGATGGTAATTAGCAATGTAATAAAATAAGTGACTATTACAAATATATTAAATTACTAAACCTGATCATTTTGTGTATAGTATTGATGTAATTCTCCTGTTCTATCTTAATATGATTGATGTGGAGCTTGATGAATTGAGTTACACTATTTCATTTTTTGTCCTCACAACCAAAACAGTGCTGTCTTTTGGCTCCTTATTATCAAGAATTCTGTTATACATATTATTTGCATCTAATTACAAACATTGCTGTTCAGTGGCCCTTGTGGCTTTTCGGGTGAAAAGGATACCTAAGCACAGCGGTCAGAGATCACAACTTATTGTGTTGATAGTGTGATGTAATCCTTCAGAAGTAATTTGATCTCAGATAGTGAAATAAAAATTAGATAATTATTGAGTGTATTGCAGATTCCCTCATTTTTAAAAATTAAAAAGAAAATGCAGAATTCCAGGTGTGTGATTGGACTAGATGTTCTCAAGAGATCCCTTCCAACCTAAATGATTCTGTGACTCTGGAAATACATAAAATATATTTTATTTGTGTTCTATTTTTTTTTTGTATCTATAATTTTGGACTTTATGGCAGCATTGTTTGAAATAGTGGGGTTTTACATATAAATAGATACAGCACTAAGTTCAGGTTACACGATTTTGCACCTTTACAGCAGATAATAACATACTTTAGTCTCATTAATTTTCAAATTACCCAAAATTGCTTTTCATATAACCTACTTGTCCTTTTATGTAGATGTTTTAAGTTTGTATGTCAGTGTGTGGACTGCAAAAAACTAGAGAAGCATTTAGTAAAATTTCTGCAGATTCTGAAGCATGGAAGTATTTTGCTTCTTCTCTTGAACAGTTACAGGATAGAATAAAACTAGCAAGAATCATGCACATCCTTTGCAACATTGTCTTTGCAAAGCTCATTTGTTGGGTCATGCGCAGAAAACAGCCAAGCAGTGAGACCGAGATTGTATTGACAAGAACAAGATGAATGGCCCCCTGGAGACTATGGGGTTTGTATGCTCGTTTCCACCACCTTTTCATCCTTTTGTACCCCCTTTCAGTTCATATGCAGATTAACTCAAACGAAGTCCTCACTAAACACTCTTTTTCACTTCAGTTTTGGAAGGTAGATGGAGGATCTAAATATTTATGAGGCTTTTTTGCTCTGGTTTATGATGCACTCCTGTTGAATGTTGAGGAATTACGTTAATGAATGCATGCCTGCACACACAGAAACCAAGCAAAAGGGGAAAAAAAAATCACACAAAGCGTTGTTAGCCCTAATGTCAGTACTTACTAAACAGTTCCCATGGAAAAAAAAAAAAAAAGC
Organism: Cuculus canorus; assembly: GCF_017976375.1. Taxonomy (NCBI): domain Eukaryota; kingdom Metazoa; phylum Chordata; class Aves; order Cuculiformes; family Cuculidae; genus Cuculus; species Cuculus canorus. The sequence goes on along the minus strand of NC_071403.1, from coordinate 56,069,619 downwards.
AAAGAGATTTAAAATCTGTTGCCAGGAGAAAAATATATTGTATGGCTGAGCACAAAGGAAAGAACAAAGTTTCATCTTGGCTTTCCTCATCTGTAAATGTAACTCTTGTTTCAGCTCTGAATAAATTTGAAATAAAACACGTTAATTGAAAAATGAAAGCTTGTCTTAACTGGATTTGTATTTTTAGTAATGAAAGAAAGAGAAAGCTTCAGTCCTGTACAAGTTTCCTTTGACATCAGTAGTAATAAAGATGATATGTATTTTTTTGTATGATCCCAGGTGCAGTTAAGTATCATTTAATTTGAGTTACAAGTCAAATAATTAAATGAAACTGTTTTTGGTATGGTTTTGCTAGCTTCAGTACTTGGGAGGGTTAGATTTTATGAGACGTGTTCTGGGAACTAAACTGACTTTTTAAATTAAGTACATAGAACATACTGAGATTATAGCTAGAGATACTGGAATATGAGTATTTTCAGTATAGGTAGTTCAAAACTAACTTAAGGAACATGGTTCTTAGAGGTGGAAAACTGTTGCATTAAAATATTAAAACTGAAATATGAATATATTCATTTTTTTAATACTGCATTGTCAAGAAGAGTCATGTCTTCAACCTTTAATCATCTCTGCCTTCCTTCTACCCCATTTTATTCTCAGATGCACACATAGCTGTAGCAGACAGGGCCCTAACTGATAAAAGTGGGATAGTGAATTCTTTCACATTCATGAACCAGAAATGTAATCTTAAAATGGGCTTTTGTGATGTCATTTACAAACTTACTCAAGCAACTGCAGAATCTTAACTCTTAGCTCTTCGACTGCAATGGTTTTTCACTTATGCCTGTCAAATTCACAAAACATTGCCCTAAGAAATGCATTCATGTTTTTATTGTACTTTGTTTTGAAGGTATTCAATTTCATATGTAATTAAATCCAATAAAGCAACCTACATTTCATTTATTCTAAAGTTATTGCTTATGATCTTCAAATATTTACAATTTTCAGTAACTTTGCCTGTGATAGCCAAGGATTAAGTGAAACAAATTTAGCTTAGCTAGCCCCATGACACTAAAGTTGCATACAACCTAATTAATGAATAATACTTGACAAATGAAATTGTTTCACCTTTGTTTAGTCCTTTAACCTGCATCATCTTCTGCTCACTTCTTTTGTTTCTATAAGCTTACATTGCCAGTTGTCACCAGATACAATTTAAGATACTGTTCAAGTTCTAAACCCCTTAAGCTTAAAATAAAAATTTAAAAAAAAAAAATCGCAGTTTTGTGTCTTAACTGAGGATGTTTCATACTTATGTGGAATTGTCTGGCCTGGGCATACTGAAGTACTTATGTGGGATCTTAGTGAAACATATTTGCACATCTGCATAATGGTTTGGGGTTTTTTCCTGTGGGAGGGTTTGCAGGGAGGGGAAGAAGGACTTCCTTCTTAAATATGAATGTACGGACACAGTGAATTAATAGGTGAATGAGGAACGTGCATGAAGCTGGTAAATGTTGGAAGAGAAGAGCACCAGGGAGATGAGATACTTCAGTAAGCTTTGAAGAAGTAAGAACTGAAAGCAAGTGATAGAAAAGCTAGGGAGAAACACTGAAGAATGACACAGTGAAAGAGGCAGATATAACAGAAGCTTTTACAGGAGGGACAGTAAAGAAAACCCAAAGTTAAGAGGGTCCTTGGACTGAGTGGGAGGAAGTTTTGGCTCCCTTTATTAATACTTGGCTCCCTTTATTAATACTTCCAAAATGAGGAAGGAGAAGGTGGTACAGAAGCCAAGGACATCGAAAGTGGTTTTTAGGGATTAGAAAGGTGGATGAACTACAGGCCTAAATCAGGGAGCTGGTATGTCAGAGGCCTGTAAAAGGCCTGAATTTTTAACCATACTAGTGAAAGGAAAGCAATTATCTGTACTTTGCCCAAAAGGAAATGGCACAAGAAAATAGAAGAATTTGCAAAGATTACAAGCTTACACAGCATACACCTGTGTATTACAGCTTACACAGCACCCAACAGCTGCGTCTCAGTACAGCACACTTGATGCTAAGGGCAATCCTCCTTCCATCTCAAAAGTTTATCTGAAAAGGAACTTATGTGAGGAGCCAGAAAGGCCTGTTTAGACCAACGGGACTTCTGGCTAGCTCACATTCTTTAAGTAGAATATCAGACATAAAATACTTTCTGAAGATGAACGCTCCCTCTGTGGATGCAAATGGTTTCAGATTTCTAACCTTTTAGACTAAGCTCTGCTCCAGAAGATGAAAATGCACAAAAAAAATAGTAAGGGTTTCAGTGGATTCTTAAAGGAAAGACCACAGACTGACCTAGTGATCTTCTGCCTTGTGAAGTTCTGCATCAAAATCAGCAAAGGTAGAGTCCTAAAATGGATTCAGAGTTTATGTCCCAGTGCAAAATCCTAATTCCTGGGGAAAAAAAACAAGCCATGGAACTGATTGAAAAGAACCAAATCACAGTGCTGTCAGGATTACCAAACAAGTTAAGATTTCTAGCGGTAGAAACTCGGCTTTAGTCATTTGCTAGGTGTAGAATTTGCTTCACATTTTTTACTATTTTCTATTGAGTAAATTTTGCTCAAATCGGAAATTGCAAGATACCTAAGGACTAAAGAAAAAAAATACACAAAAACCCACACACCACTGGAAATTGCAGGTAAGTTCTCTCATGTTGAACACTAAAAATGAGCCATCTTCCTTTTTCCTGAGGCTGATTCTGAAGCATTGTTACTTTAAGATGAAGGCAGTGTGGGGTACAGCCATGTATTTTCAAGAAAGTAGTTTCTTGAGTTTGCTTAACCTTTAGTCTGGGGTTTTTCCAAATGGATTCATGCATAAATTTAGCTTTTTTTTTTTTTTACTTCCCAAAATAAATTTCCTATAGCTGAATCACAGCATTCTAAAGGGAATCTGGCATTTTGCCTAAGCTATGAGAAGTCTAGCTGTTTACATATTAGTGTGACAGTCATCTCCCAGATGCAGGGTGTGTCACCATGGATGGCACTGAACTGAAGTGGAATCTGAAAGGGAATTCAGTTTTTTGTGTTTATGTTTGATGTACATGCTTACAGTATTCCTCTTCAGTGCCTGAACAATTTATTTAGGTGTATACATGAGAATTGTCTGTGCTCTCCTGTATTCACAGAGATCCTACAAAGTGCTGAAGCCACAAATACCAAAGTGCGTAGATGTTTAGCATAAGATGTCCTAAGACAAATTTCTCAAAAGAAATTTTATCTTACATTAAAAAAAAGGGGAGGGAAATTTGTTCATCATCTCTGAGAATGTCGACATAGCAGGTCTACAAATTTTCTCAAATTATTATAGGTGATGCATGCTTTTTTCTTCTCATATGTAAGCAACGCTCAGATTCATGGTTCAGATTCACGAGCATAGTTCTATTTGGACTCCCTGCAAGTCTCTTTTCCAGAAATATCCTTCAGACACCTAACTTTCATGAATTAATTGATGAGCCCACCTCTGGACACAAAGATGTATTACCTTACGTACAGAATTCAGAGCTCTAAGTGTCGAGTGTTGTAACAGCAAGCCTGCAAGATGCTGGTGGAGTAAAACAGAATATCACTCCTCCCTCTATACACAAATCAACTCCAGATTTCTTCACAAATCATCAAGACGTTGGCAGTTGTTCTTCCAGGCAAGTAGCTTCCAATATCAACAGTGCTGACTTAGGAAGAAGGAAAGTGGATTTGGGAGAGCTTTCCTCTCCGAGAACAGTATTTTTCTTATACTGCTTTCTCCTATTTGAATATATCCACATAAAGGGGGAAGGGCAAAAGAACAGGCTTCTTTTTGATAACTGTTTTCTTACCTGTTAATTTTGCCAACAGACTCTACAGACTTTATAAATACAAAATGATTCTTTGAGAGGCAAAAGAAGATACAGACAAAACTCGCAGACTTATTTGAAGTATAAGAACTAAACTAATATGGAGCCTGTACTGTTATTTCTAGAATTCATATTCCCTATATCAGAACATAATAATTTGGCACAATTCCACTTCTGCCATTTTTTAAGCAATGACTACTGCTAATTTGTTTGTCAGGGATTTTCTTCGACAAAATGTGAGAATTTTTGGTCTAAAAACCGTTGAATATCAGGAATTAAAGCAACCAAGGAGTCTTACAGAAACCTCAAGCATCTTTGCTTCCTAAAGATCATTTAGTGTTCCTAAACTGTGAACTGAATTTGTTCACACAAGTGTACTTCCACCAAATGTCAATGCTTGTAAGTTGAGTACTAATTATGTGATCTAATTTTGGAGTGTTCTAGAAGTTTTTTTCTGAATCAGTTATCTTTTGATTTCTTTAATTTGTCATCTTGGTTTTCTAAAAAAAACTATTGTCAAAGCTGGAAACAAATGGATTAACATTTTGTGATGTTTGTCTGAGGAAAATAAGGGATTTGTTTTGTTCTTTCAGCACTACCTTAGTCATTTTACCAGGGTGATTTTTAAGAAAAATGTTATACAAACGAGGGTAGTGATCTAGAAAGGCCCTGGAATGAGACAAAAGGAATCTGCATTTAATGTCAACTTTTGATACAGATTTTCTGGCTGCATCTCTTCTAGTATGTTAAACAGCATCCGGACCCAACTGTGACTGTAAGGCCAGGCACCCTGGGCTGGCCTTGTTCATGCTGTTCAGATTTCATCCAACACAGCATGGTCACCTATCAAATGGTGCTCAGGAAGTCTTTGACAAAATGCTAGTTGGCCTTGGGGGGAAAACTGTCCCCAGGGGTGTTCTGAACCTGAACAGCACCGGGATGCACTCTCTGGCACTGCTTTCTCATTGCAGACATAACCCCCATGGGTGTTTGAGCAGAGCACGAGATTATTCTGTCCTGAAGTCCCACATTAGTGGAGAATAACTTTCTTCCTTTCTTTCTCTTACCTCCTATGTCTATGTGGATTATAGCATCACTGGTAAAAATAGTCTCTTTCTGTTATGTGTAAACCATCTATTACAGTAAGATCATAGCTTTAATTTAATGATATTACACAGTATACTAATTTGAGTAGTAACACAAAGACTGCCAAAATTTAGAAAAGCCTGATAAAAGAAATGGAAATCTTTAGCTCCCAACAGATATATATGTTTGTATAAGCATGAATGTGTAAGTATACAAATACATAGTAGTGTGTGTATATACAAATACACATATATACACACACACTCTAAATATACTGTGCAAAAAGGTCTGCATCACTGCATCCCTCTGCCCGTAGAAGTAAGATAACAGTCTATTAGACAGCTATTTGACAGAAATGTTACGGTTAATTAGATAAACTTATTCTTGCATCATAAATTACTCTTCTAAAAACCTAGAGATATTTCCACATAAGCATATATGACGTTTCACTCAAAACTGACAGTGTTATACAGAAAAAAAAAAAAAGTGGTAGCTAGTCTCTTTCTGTTAATCTTTCAGATTGTCTTGTAAGATCAGGTTACATACCATATATGTTAAATGATGGCATGGAAAAAACTGCTCATGAGGGATCAAGTTAACCATGGAGATTAGTGACAGCACAAGAAAAGCAGAACCCAAACACGGGACAGGTGTTTTAATGGTTGCATACCTGAGACTGAATTTCCTTCTAGCAGTGGTAACTGTACATGAAACAAGAAAGGCAGTAAAAACAACAAACCAGCAAAGGACAACAGTAACGGCACAAAGAGGGACCTTGCACTACAATAACAACAACAAAAAACAAGCTTGTAAATTAAAGACTTTAAACGAGGAATTCAGAACCTTTAAATCATCTTCTCTTCTAGTAATCATAGTTCCAAGTAAAATTGGGTGAAATAACCAAAAAAAATAAGCAAAGTAGCTCTTCAAACACTTTTCAAAGCTGTGATCTACAAATACTCCAGACTTCCTCTGGTTTTACCAGTACTCACAAGCTGCACCAGAAATGTGCATTTAGTACCAGCTGCCACCATTTCCAGGGACAAATGTATAGAATAAGTACTACAGTGTGTGGCACAATGTCCTCAAATGACGGTAAATGACATGACTTTGCAAAATGATACAGTACATCCTGCCTTAGTCCAGATGAAAAAAAAAAAAAAAAAAAGATGAAGCCGAACACTTATTAGGGCCCTTCAGACCTGATTAAAGTCAAATTGCAGGAAACATTTACTTTAATATAAAATATGCACAGTAACAAAGCCTTAATTAGACATACACATCTCTCAAGATATCAATAAATGTTTCCTTTTGATAAGTCGCATTTAATAGACTACTTTAACAGGGGAATGTTTCTGAAAAATCACGTAGGGAAGTGGGAGAAATAAACAAGCTCAAACATTTAAACCTCAACACCAATTAGCAGACTATTCTTTCCAAAGAAATATCTGAATGTCAAGTTTATTTAGCTTCAGTCAAACACCATAAAGGCTTTCTTTTTAGAATAAGTGGTTTTGAAACTTGAGAAACATCTTCTGGGCATTCATATATTTGTTTGCAGGTGGCTACAGAAACAGCAAAATTTGTTGGAGTTTTTAGGTCTTAGCAGTGACTCAGAAAATAAAAGACAGAAGTCCCCATCAGAAGGTTTTTTGTTTCTTTTCTACCTTTGTATGAAGTAGAAGTTGAGCGGTCAGAAATGGGATCTCTTGTGTTGTTTAGCTACCTGGTAACAGCACAGTATTCAGCTTAACCCTGCAAGTTCTCAGCTGGGTTAACACCTTACAAAACCTTGAAGCAAGCAATATAAGGCATACACTCAGCACCTTAAAGCAAATTACTTACACTTCCTTTTTGGCTATTTACACCACAGAAAAGCTTTTATAGTTTACTTAAAGCTGCCAAGAACAAAGCTCCAATATCTCTTCTCATAAAGGTTTCTCTTGCAATTCAGAAGCGGAGCATTTGATTTGTGTTCAGCAGTGGGCTGCTGGTTGTATTCCAGAAGTGATGATGGAAGGAAAAACTGTCACAAACTCAGAGCTGCCGGGAGAAAGGAGGACCCGACGTGTCTCCAAGCACAGTGGAGGATAGAGGAGAGGGCTTGCATCTGGAGCCAGTAATAAGCACCAAATAAAGTCCTGACCTGTTCCTCAAGTCTCACATCATGCCATAACTGTTCTGTGAACAAGGCCAAGGTTGCAGAACAAGCAGATCTCTTTAATAAGAGATTGCATTTTTGCCAGCAAGGAAGAGGAGAATGAGCAGTCCTATGTGAGTGCAACCTATGAAAAAGCTCACCTGCATCTGTACTGATATTGTTTAATTTTCTGAAAATGGTTTCCCAAGTATTGTGGGCTCTGTATTTTCCTGCATGGAAGTGAACAGCCTCAATTACTCTGCTGTCATGGGATGTGAAGCAAATAATTCTGTTTGTTCAGGTTCTTGTAAGTCAGAAGTAAGAATATTTGAGTATAAAGTCAACTGTGGATTTACACCATAATCAGTTCATAAAACCAGGTAACACTTTTTTTTAACTACAGGAAAGATTCTAGCCCACCTGACATCAATGGGTATTTTGATTGACTGATGCTAGGATTTCATCCCTAATTTTCTAGAACAATTATTAAAATTACAATATCCCTTTGACAGGGCTTTTCTTAAAAAAGGAAAAAAAATAATATTTTTTAATTCCAAAGACGGTATTTGAAAGTTTTTAAAACTATGTGTCGTATGAATGGTGGCTGACCTGTACAATAAAAATGACAGATATTTCATCTGTATTATTGTTTCTGTTATATCAAATACTTAAACATGCTCAAATAAAAGACCTCAGAATAAACAGCAATAGAAAACACAGAACTTAAAACACTAGAAAACATCCACACTATCATTAACTGCAAATAAACTGAGTCTCAAACTCAGCATTTTGTATGACATGACTAACTTTCTGAAGAGACATAGGATCAAAAGCACAAACTGCTTTTTAAAAAGTGCACATACATGCAGATATGAACTGGGATGCTCAAACATATTATGAAATAAGTCCATAGAAAGTTTTTTATATTGCTGTGTTACTGATTATACCACATCACAGAAAAACCTGCATTTTTAGCAATGGTTTTACTACATTAAAATCAGCAGAACTACCCAAACTGTCACTGTACACTCAGTGGAAGAGGATGGATACTGCATGATGTCCTGGTAAGTAATCTTTTTTACAATAGTTGGATGTAGTGCTGGAGTGTGCGCATATTTCTCTTCAATCCGCTAGAACACAGAAGTGGCCAGTACATCATGAGACCTTTGATCAAGCAGGTTGGGGTAAGAAAAGAGCTGTAACTTAGGTCCTTCTCACTCCTGGTCTCTATCCTTTGAAAATATTGGACAAAATGGCACTGTTGCTGGACATTTTGATTTCTAAAAGATAAATGAAAAAATAACAAACAGAGATGACATTCCCCAGGATCAGAATGCAGAGAGGTTTCTTCTCCTTCTCCCCTTGCTTCCACCCCCAACCTGCTCAGGTCTTCCAAAATTTAAAAACCACTGAGATGACTTTACCAATTCTCAGATAAAGCCTCAGCAGATGGGAAGTGGGCCTTTTTTTTTTTTTTTCCCTTGCTGCCAGAAAAACACAACTATTCATCAGAAACTGTGACACATCTAAGGCAAAGGAGAGAAAATTGCAAGCAGCAGACAGAAAGCAAGCAGCAAACCAATGCTGTGGGTGCCAGATCACCTGCAGGAGAGAGTATTCTCCAAAACAAGGAGGTAAACATTCATAGGTGTGTATAGGAGTCAGGAGCTACAGACAGAAGGAAAGGATTTAGCACAGAACATTAAGTGTATCCCAACCCTGGCAGCAGTAGAAGCGTAGCACGGAAGCAGAGAAATATAAAGAACTAGAGCAGATAACAGAATGAACCCAAGAGGAATTCAGCGGGTGGTGGCGAAGGGCACCCATTGTAAATTGGAGGGGGAGGCCACAGTAAGTGCCATAAACGGAATGCCAGAGGCATGACAGCATGTACTGTGGAAAAGAAAGTTTGTAACTGCAGGCATTTTAAGAATGCATTCATTCATTGAGAACAGCACAAAGCTCATGAAGTCCAAAGAGCAAGGGAACCATTCCTCCCTGAAAAGTTAACCATCTTTTTCTTTAAAAGTTACTTTTTTTTGATGTTGGACCATATGGTAGTGCGTGTCACTGAAACTTTCTCCCTATTTTGCCTCAGTTGTGCTGAGTATAAGGGGTCTATAATTTTCCAGCTGAATGTTTTCGCCTGTGCTTTTATTAGTAACGAGTCTGTAAATAAACTCTGTGAGATTCCGTACTGTTTATAGATTAGGATATACCATTAAAAGCAACAGCTGCCCTCTACCCTCTGCTACTACTTTGCTTATTATATTGCATAGAAAACCTACTAGATCTAGTGTTCCCTGCTCTCCTTTTTTCCCACCCTTTTCTAATGCATCTGTTCCTTCTTCTGTCCCTGCAATACACATCACACATCTTCAAGTTCCTTTTTTCCCCCCCTGCTTACCCTAATCTTCCACTCATACACCATCTTCCATTACCATGCTTACCTCCAGAACAGGCACACCTCTTCCTTAGCTTCACCTTATTTAACTACTTCTTCACAGTTCAACTTCTCACCTTCCAGATGATCCCTATTAAAGCCACTCAGATGGCTACATCTTCCTTATTCCTTTCACCTGCTAAGTCAACTTCAAACATGTAATTCAAGCAATCATATCTACTCAAATTGTTGTTCTATGTCTCTTTTTATTTGCCTTAGAACTCCTGACTTTCCAAGCTTCCTGCATAATTTCTTTCCTGCCTGATTATCCAGGTTTCTCTCATGCTGGTTTCCACAAGCTGTGCTGCTCCAGTTTCCCTATTCCACATGTCCCCTTGTCCTGCAGTAATATCCATCCTTTTCTCATGGCTGATACTCCCAAAATGCGTATTTTGAACCGACCAATGTTATAGTATTTCCATTGTCACCTCAGCTCTCTATTTTGCTGTATTGTGCAGAAACACAAAGGTTTCAATTAGTGTGTAACCTTGTCAGGGCAAGGATCTTTCCTGCCTCAACTATAAAGGACATAAGAAGAAATGTAGAGATTTTGACACCATCTTACTTCCAGAGGCCTTATTTTGTGGAAAGTATAGCTCAGTGCTTCCTCTTCTCCTCATCTTTTCTTTGCTGTTCTTCAGACTGACTCAGGTCTCCTGGCACATACATGACTTCACCAAAGTTGTTCTGCAGTTCTGTAAAATTCCGTCAGATCCGAAGAAATGCAGAGGTTTCTGAGATGACTGCTACTTCCTGTGATGATAATACAGCCTCCTGGCTACTGTGTCCTAGCACAATGAGAATTCATGTTCACACTTTATTCCAGCTATCCCTACTAAAAAGGACTTAACGGCGAAGTAAGGAGTACAGAGAGACATACGCCTCATGTTATTCTTCTCATGTTATTATTCCCTGCCATTAAAATTACACTTTACTGTCTTGGCTCATACTTCGGGTATTCCTCATCATTTTTACAGAAGTAATATGTCTATGTATCACAGACCAGAAGAATAAATAATCTGAGTTATGTCAGTCACTTTATGAAATGGCACCTTAACTCTCTGCCTTTCATTCCACTGTTCAGTAAAGTCTGCATCCAGCTCTACTAAATACCAAGAAGCATTTGAGTGTAACATCTGCATAGGCAAGAATTAGAAGTGCAGATTACACAGCATTGTAGAATGCAGGCATAATTTAAATAGCTTACGGAATTTATTTCAAGGCACACTTTACATTTAGAGAATCAATTTTTTTTGCCAATGTTTTTGCAAAAGATTGAATTGCCGATCATTGCTGCCTCCTCTGTGCATCAAATGGAATCCTAATCCCATATTCAGTTTCTCTCTTTTTCCAACAGCATTGCTCAAATATCCCTTTAAATATTCTTCCCAAGCACATCCATACTACTCTATAAGAACAGATGGAGTTTATGCACAACTGGCTTTTTTTTTTCTACAGCTAATTGAAATGAGCAGCCAGACAAGACAGAAATTTGCTGAAGTTCTGAATTCTTTCTGCAGGTTTAAAGATTGTATAAGTTACCATTCTTTGATTGTGCAACATCCATGGTCACAAGCATCTGTTGGTTGCATATGGGAGTTAGACAAACTTTTTTTTTATGCTACTGCAAAAAAAATAAGACACAAGTGCGTAACTTGATCAAGAAGAGGAGCACCACAGCAGCTTTGTTTGCTGGTTGAGCTCCCTGCCCCCACTGAACTGGTGCAGAAGCAATGAGTGAGAGAGGATGCACTGTACCACGCATGCCGAGCGCTCAGCCACAGACATGATAAAGCCGAATTTTCCCAGCTGGGCTGAAACAAGAGGTGCTGTAGCTCAGATTCAGCTCCAGCAACTTACAGGAAGATTATGAACAGTTCATAATAAGCAGAAGTCTTTCTGGCAACTGCTTCATATGTGCATGCAGATAATCTATCCATTTGGAAAAACTGCAGACCAGGTATATTTAAGGTTCTTGAAACTCATGGATTTATTCCTAATCATCAGAAGACATGCTTATACATCACAGAGCTTCATTATCAGAATGCTAGCCTTCAGATTTCTGCCTCCAACCTCAGCTGTTTATTTCAGTCCATTTAGCTCTATGAACACTGGAAAAGATGAATAAATCCTGCTTTATACTATGTACCATTCCTGACTATCGAAAATTCAAACCCAACCATTACAAATGCAACATTTACTCTTTGGCAGGCTTTCTTAAGTAGCACTGTTCAGTCCTTCTGAATATGCCAGGAAGCCAGGAAAACAACTTACAAAAAAAAATCTAGGAAAATTACTCTGACTCATTGAGTTTGTTTCCTTTTTTCTACCATGATGAAACACTGAGCTGTAAGAATGGAGGCTTCCAGGGACCACTAGAGAATTCATGTCACTGCTGACTCTGTTAAACATGTCACTATGCTATGCTATTTTTCACTTTCCCAGACTCAGAATTACCATGTTTTTTAGGTAGTCTGCTCTTCCTAAAGGTGGAAGAGAGCAACATAATAAAGGAATAATAGCAGAGTCAAGAAAATTTGTCACTGAAAAGAAGAAAAAAAAATTTCACAACTCCAAAGAAAGACAGCGATGAATTTAAATCAGAAAAAGAAGTTGAGTTGATATGTCTTCACTCTTCCTGCTTTTTTGTCCTGAGTTAAGATCAAGTTCTTTCAGTTCAAAACTTGTCACATTTTCCCTTCTTATTTCAAGTCTAGTCTTGGCTTTGATCTTTCCTTCCAAGTATCACATAGTCATTTTTGAAAAGCTTTTCATCTGTGGATCTCAAGACATCTAATCAATTAGCACAATAATGGTAAACTCACATAGACTGTTTTTCAATTACTACTTTACCCAGTGTTCGCTATTTCTGTTTCAGACCTGAAATCCAAAAAACATTTTTCAAAAAATACCATGTGGTCTAGAAAATGAGATTTGTTTCCTCCCTGTTGAAAGGAGCTACTTTTCTGTGAACACTACCGCCAGCGTGCTCTTGGACCCAGCTTTTGTATACTGATGTCCTCTGCTGCACATTGTATTTTTCTAATTTTATCATAAATTACTCAAAACCAACACCTTTCCCATGAAGAGAATTTTATCAGGAATGGTCTACAAAAACAGCACTGTAGATCAGTTATGTGATCACTTTGCTAAAGTTCAGTACAACATTTGTTTACTCAACATTTGTTTACTCATTGTAGAAGAGAGGCTTGTTTAGGACTACTGCGATCCAAAAACTACATTCAAAGTTTGTATTCTAGATATCAGGAAAAAACTGAAGTTCAAAGCAAGCTCCAAAGTCTGACTGTAGGTCTGTATTCCCACACCACCCTGTAACACACTGCAGCTCCTTTAGTATGCTAGGTATGCTAGGTTTAATGGCTTGTTTCTAGCCAATTTATTTTCTAATTTCATCTGGCTTTGTTTTATACTTTCACAATCCAGTGGCTCTGTTGGCACTGAAAGATAGGAGTAAGTCACATAACAGAATATCATGTTTAGGTGCTGCAATATATTGCGGAATACAGACAGAAATAGAAAATGGCAAAGCATGTGCAAAAGTCATCTCGTAACTTTGCCAAGGCATTCTGTGTTTTTCTTAGGCTGGGTAACACTTTATTCAAACTCTTGCAGAATACACATCAATATTTCTGTTTTATATAATGAACATGGTCTGCTTAAAATCATGTTCCTCTTTTGATATAAACAATCTATAGCCTCTCTGCCTCCACAGTAGCAAGTAAGGTGGGGGGAAAGTGATACTGCAGAAAAATTGCCTAGCTTCTGTTTCTTGACTTCCAAGAACTGTTGATCTGTTAGAAACCAAAGGGAGAAAAAAAGTCTTTGCATCTAGAATCTGCTGGGTGCTAATTTGACATGGCAATGAGATGAAAGTTGGATTTGTGCTAGTTTCAACATCAGAGGATTGGAATGCAGCCTACTTAGCATAGAAGTCAAACAATTCACTGGCAATAGATTGCTTTCCACTTCTAGATCTGCTAAATAAATAGAAAACTAATTAACAGTGTAGTATGGCAGATGTAGCAGGTTTGAATTTCATTAGAGCACTGACTAAGAGCTGAAGGAATCAGAAGTCATTATATGTCCTAATGCGTAATGAATCTTTCATACTGACTTTTCCGTGGGACAGATAAGATACTATTTATGTGCCCTCTCCAGAAGAATTTCCTGATATATATTCACGCTTAAAATAAGAATCAAAGTGTAAGCCCTTGAAATTAGTGCAAGTATACTTTTCATTTTCCATAAAATTACTTCATCTCTGAAACAGGAGGGTTGTGTATCTTTGCCTTGTGCATGTGTCAGCTACTTAAAGAAGTTTTTTCAAATGTGTTTCACACGACATTTTTATGTTTCATTATAGCCATTTCTTTCTCCCTGACGAAAAGAGATAACAGGTTGTATTTCCTGTAGTAGCTAAGAACAGGAATCACACAAAGGAATATCTGTACTCACATTCTGAAAGGAAAAAAAATTATTTAAGGCATTTATTTTTAGACTTTTCCCTTCTAAACACACATTAAACTGAACTTCCTATACCCAGAATTGCATAACCAGATTTGGCAGTATTAATTAACAATAAAAGTAGTGTTTTGCCCCATAAGAATAAATAAGATAATTATGTTACTTAGGAAATGGTAGTCATATGATTTTGCTTTCAGTGCATAATGAATAACATTAAGTTCTGTGCAACAAAAAGGTTTTACAAACCAAACCAAGCCATAGGACCTGTGTGAAATTCTTCCAGGAAAGCCTGACTGAAGCCCTGTAGCAACTACCTGATTTTACTAACCTTTATGGGTATGTATATATGTAGATAAATTCTTAAACTGTATACTCCCAGGAGGTAGTTTTGGCTGGCATGCAGAAAATACCAGGACCATTTCTGTATTTTAATATTTGGACCTTGGAACATTTTTGTCACACTCCACATAACTTCATTCCTGGGCAAAAAAGAATTAAATGTCTTTCAAGTGGCCATTATAAAGCTAAGTGCTGTGCATAAATATGCATGAGAGGTCTTTACTGCCAAGAGATGATGCTTAAAAGGTTCAAGTGTCTCTTGCTAAGATTTTCCTACTGGCTATATGGTAGTAGAGCGAGTACTTCAAAGGTGTGGTTGCATCTCCAGAAACTGATTTCTATTTTCTGCTTTTTACCTCTTCAGTTTTTTTGTGGGATTTCCCCATGATCAAACACGAGCTCGCAGGTATCCCTAAGAGTGGGCTGCTAAGACTGGAAACCATCCTTTTAAGTAGATATTATGCCTTCAGGATTATCTGTTCCATGGACCTAGCTTGGATCCCTGTCAGTCCCTGGGAAACAGCAATCCCCGCCACCGCTACAAGACCGACAGATCCACTGCACTCCACAGACTTTGCTTTCAGTGTCAGCTGAAGCCAGCTTGGGAGTCAAGTAAATGTCTGGCACGCTGCTCCCAGCCTGCTGCGCCTTACAGTCCTGGCCAGACACGTCTGAGAAACAGCCATCCAGCTCTTGGCTTCCCTGGTAGCGGGCAGGGCAGGAGAGCGTCAATGCAATAGCATGGTTGGCTTATTCACCACCAGCTTTCCAAGAACAATGGGAAAGTACAATGCATTGAGCAAGGTATTGAAATTGAAAGAGCAACCACGGGTGTGCTAGCAGGGCTGAGGAATGCAAACATACACTCCCGGTAACTTTGGATTTCAATCTATTCTTTGACAAAAGAAAGATCCAGAAAAGAACACACAAACAGCATATTTAGACACAAGTCTATAGCTTGCTATTCTTTTTTCCCAGCAACGCTAAACTATTACATCTCCCAGTATCACTGTGGGAGCTGCACACAGGCATCGGCTGTCTCCATATCTTGAGGTAGCCTCCTATCAAATATTATTTTCAGCAGTTCTGTTGTGCACAGGATACCTACAGTGGCAGCAGCTGTACTTGTCAGATGCCACATTTACTGTGTTTTTCCCCTTTTTTCTTTCTCCACAGTTCTTCCAGTGGGGATTTTGGCTCTCCCACGTGCATATTAGCTTGGTACGATGTCATTCTTCCAATTGCACAAACCTTTCCAAAATGCTTGTCAAATTTAGGAATATTACAGGGATTTGTGATGTTTTTTTCTTTCTGAAAACATGTGGGTAGAAGCATGAAATATATATTCCCAGGCTTTACTCAGATACAACAGGAAAGCTTGCTCTCTCCTCAGCATAGGGTAGCCTGGTGAAGGTGACTACATGGTCCTTGGCTGATGTTGCTCCTTTTCCATCAAGTCAGTTAGTCACATCCTCTGTTACAGATGTCTGACCTGTACATAACCCTGAGGAACAAATAGGTCTTTCACTCCCAATTATAGAGCTAATTTATTCCTATGCCTCCTTCCTCCAAATTTCAGTTTCTATCATACAACACTATTTAAACAAAAATGTGTAATTATTTTTATGTTTCAGTTTTTTGGTTATGATTTCAATCACTTTTAGTAACATGGCCTGCATCCCCTCAGTACATTTAATTCTAGAGCTATAGATCAGTTTGGTAGTATATTCGTTCTTACTCCCTAGTTAATGCATCTATTTCTTGAGTTATTGTCTTTGCATTGATCTGTATCGATTCAGTTAAAAGACGTTATCCTTGTTTCCATTTCTGTCAGGGAGATGTGCTTGCATTAGGGGATCTATAATAGCAGGGTTACGTCTCGTGTCATAGCCTTCTTCTGCAACGTATCTTACTCATTATTTTTCATGTGTAATCCTCAGCACAGAGGCTGCTCAAGAGATGGAACAATCTATGTCTGATGCTCTTCAGTATTTTGCACTTAGCTAATGAACACACCCATGCAACAAAGGTCACTGCTGGCTTGGACCTATTCTTCAGTGGTAAGAATGGAATCGTCAAACCAGTATATCTGTCCAGGGTAATACCCAAGGAACAAAACCCAAAAGTATGCATGATAAAAGTATGCAAAAATAAAGCTGCAATAAAGATTTGAAAACAACATCTGAGAACAGCAAGGAAAAGAGCAGAGAGACAGCTGGCACAAACTTCCCTGCTCTTTTATAGCCAGATGTTGAGTGAGACAAGTGGAGGTTCTATGTTCAGACAAGAAGCTGTTTGGAAACAAGGGAAATGACATAGCTGTCAGGAGGTTCACTTCCTCTGCACAAAGACAGTCTGGTTTCCAAAAAAAAAAAAAACCCTTTGCTAATGAAAATGTTGCAAATGCAGCAAAAGTAGCAATAGATGCTTTTTTCCCTAGCTCAGCAAAAGGGAAAAAAAAAAAAAAAAAAAGAAAGTATTGGTTTTTTCGTCCTCCCTCAGCTAGAATCACCTACATTTGTCTGCCGTGTTCGTTCGGCAGGCTACGTGCTACCTGTTAGAGCAGAGGACAAACTTCAGCAAGCCAGTGACAGAGGCTCTGTTACCAAACTGAACTCAGGACAGCCTGGGAGCTCATGTCTGAACACTTTCTGCATTTTAAGGAAATGAAATTTTCACTCCCAAAAATAAAAAAGGAGAAATGAATCTGACTAACTTTACATTGATTTAGTTTTCTGCTGGTCCATGGCATGTTTTAAACACCAGCTCAGCTGCCTTTTAGAAAGAAAATAGGAGCCAGGCCTAATGATGTCTCAACAGCTGGGTTTGCCTGATAAATTCTGGTTAGATGCATCAGCCTCCAAGAGCCTTGAAGTCAAATGTAATCTCTGGAATTTTAAGTGTCCTCTTTCCCTACCATCTTCCAGCCCCTTCCTGACAAAATATTAATTTTAAAACAATACGTCTCTAATCCTAATGCCATTCTGTATGGTCACCAAATCACCAGACAAGACAGATCCTTAAGGGAAAACTCATGTCCCTGCATTGTCAGTAATGACTGGAATTATTTCTTGCCCTTAAGGAGAAGTCATACCAAGTAGCATAACCGGGTTTTTCTTATTACATGATTGAAATTAATGACAGAAGAAAAAAAAAAGGAAAAAAGGAAGATGTTGTTTTGCAATGCATTTTGATCAACAAGTTGAAGATACATGATAATATTAGCAAAGCCCAGCCCCTCAGTGATAAAAATTGCCTCAGTAGTAATGTATGCAGGCTCTTTTTGTCCATATGAGTCTGTCAAGACTGAACCCTATTTCAAAATAAGGTTTGTGTAATATTTAATTGTAGGATAGGCATTTTTTTCACACCTGACACGTTACTGAATTAATTAAGGGTAAATATCTCCTAGAAGAAAAGTCCACTGATGGAAGTATAAGGTCTTGACTGTAGAAGTCTAGACTGCACAGAAGAGTTTAACGCTCAAGGAAGCTTTGCAGCCATAACAATGCAGCTCTATCATCCCTTCATTTCTCACTATCTACACAAAAAAATGTGAAAAATAATTGCTTCAAAGATAGGTAAATGCTAACAGCAGTTAGTTCAGAAGTCAGTATCCTTTATTGGTTTTATCACAGTTTGGAGTTAATATTGATTTTGCCTTCTTTTTGGGGGTCAGGTTCATGAAAATAGGCATGAGGATGCAGCTGGCATCTCATGGTTTCCTTGCACCATGGTCTACAAGTCATTGTAGCAGCTTAACAATACCAGTCTGGAATACACAGGAACATTAATACAGTGAAATTCATTCATTAAGGGCATAATTTCTTCCCGGGGAAAGCTATTCATGGCAGCTCACTGCAATCATCTAACCAGTGCCTAACCGAGATTGCTAGGCTGCCTCCATAGACACCAAAGCGACCAGCTCAGGGCCCTGGGGCAACAGCCTTCTCTCTTGGCTTATGCTTTGGCTGCAGAAAATATTGTCATTACCACTTTTTGTACCAAGGTCATAGTGTCCTGAGGATCATTCTTGAGACAGTCCTCTGTTAAGTGCTTTCCATTACCTCCTCTCTCAAGCTTACCCACCGTTATTTCCCCATTAGCCAAATCTTTTTCTGTCTCACAGTTCCCTTTTTACTCCTCAGATTCTCCAGCTTCACCAATCATCTACATTTTCTAAGTATGAGAAGTAAGCATTTCCTTTATCTAGGACATAATTCAATTTAATCAAAGAAAGATATCAGTCAATCTGGCATAATCTACTGCAGTAAGCTCAAATGCAGCATTTTCATCCAATTTCTTTTTACATCTGTGTGTCCAAATATACTTCCTTTCAAAATTACGCTAGAGTTCTCATGCAGTTAAAGCTGCCCGTTTGCCCTTACTTACCTCCCTTCAGTCTCCTGATGAATGCTGTAACACCAAACTTCAATATTAACATGTTCAATCTTCCCCACTTTTCACATCATGATGAAATACGAATAGCAGCAGGATGGCACCTGGCCTACGTGGGCCAGTCTTGCTGGACAATTGGCTCCTTTAGCTCTTTTTCTCTCTGTGGGCCAACTGCAATACATAAAAATTAGAATAACTTTCCTCAGGAGGAAACAAAAAAAACCCCTAATCCAAGAAGGCATTACATAGGAGAGTTACAAGCTGAAACACTTCTTAGGAGAATGAGCTTTGAACTCAATTTCCCCACATCATAGCCACATGCTTTGATTACCATCATAACAAGAAGTTTCTAAAAGTCAGCTGAAAGGAGGCCTGCAACCCAGCTCCAGCCAGGCTCTGGTTCCACTGCAACAAACAGCCTGTGAGGAACTACCTTCTGTCACTAGGTATCTGCAGCACTACTTGTAGGGTGATTACCCGCTTTGCGTGAAACAAGTTTCAGGTTCTATTGCTAGGTAGCTATGCACTGTAAATGCATGTGTTCAGATTATGAGCTTCATCAAAGTATATAATAATTAGACATCGCAATGTTCATTCCTAGTTCCTCCATTCTCTGAACCTTAAAAAGGAACACAGAAATTCAGCTGTTGTCCTCAAGTATTTTTCCTATGCTGACTTGTCCCAGCTATCTCCTTAAGGCAGCTTTACCTTGACTTTCCTTTTCCTAGCTTTACATTTTTTCAGATTAAATTCATATAACAATGCAAACATCCTCTGCTTCCAAAAGCCTTCCTCCTCTTTGCTCTCAATTATGCCTCTTTCTTTGACGTCCTCACTTCCTTGTGCTCTTTCTTCCAAGTGACAGCTGTGCAGCACTGACAGAGTTGAGGAGATAAGCATCTCACTCCATTATCCACCTCTACCCTAAACAATCTCTACATATTTTTTTTATCGCCACCTGGATTCGGTAATCAAGCCTGGCATCTAGAGACTCAGTCCCATACATCTCACCATACACAGTGGCGTCTCATGGAGCATTAAACCTTCTACTCGTGAAATCTAAAGGCGTTAAAATTATTTTTTTATTCCTCTTAACCCCCTTTTTTTTCTTCATTTATTTAATTAAGTAAAATAATAAGTTTCCAGTTATATCTGCCTTTCTGGTAATGTTAATCAGCTGTCTTGAGTGTGCCCTGGAGCTTCTTGCCCCATTATTCTTTCAAATTCTGGGATACAGCAATATCTCCACCATGCAGGTGCCTCTCCCACAGCCAGCTTAAATTTCTTGGCTGATTTCATTCCTTTGGCACCTAATTTTAAAAAAAATATCTGGGGTGTAAACAACCCACTTCTTTAACAGTTCTTTATTTTGGAGATTGTAGTCAATTTCTTCAGTCCTTGGTAGCCTTTAGAATTAATGATTGTTTATTTCCTGTCCTTAGAAAACTCCTAATAGAAAAGTCCTATAGAAACTCTGACAGACTTTCGACCTCTCCCCGCTGAATACCCAGCTACAAGTAGTAATTCACTTTCCTGGCAATAACCCCCTTTTTGTAAACTCAGCCTCCCAGTTGCTCAGGAAGGTGATGGCTGTCTCCCTGAATGACCTTTGGCTTTCTATATACTAAATTTATAAAAATTTTTATTGTGTTCACATATTTTCCCCATCTTCGTTTCCTATCTCAGCTTTTTTGGATCATTTTCTTGCATTCTTCTTTCACAACAGGCTATTGTACACATTCCTGCAGCACTGACCCTGCTGATTTATAGGTCTCATATTCTTCTCTCTTTATTGGTCTTTGTGTTTTTTCAGTCGTACACAGTGGTCATTTCTACTCCAAGTAGATTTATTTCTCAATGGTATACAGATTTTTTTAACTCCACGGACTACACCTTTGAGTATTTCCGCACAGTATCCTACCTCTTCACTGTTTTTTGCTGTTTGTTTAAGAATAAACATGCCTTGCTCAATGTTTTCTCTGAGTTCAAAGATTTTACACTTCTAATTTTGGGGAGACATATGTTCATGATTTCAGAACTCATTAAATTTGGCCTGTGTTTTCATATCCTCCTCTGTTAGCCCTTCTGCATGATGCATAGCCTATCTGAGCAGGTGCCAAGTGCCACAACATAAGCCTACAGCTTTAGCTGTATATTCGTGGTCTTTGATATAGTTCCCATATAGCCTGTAAGTGCTTCCCAGATATGAACAAGCTTGTTTTCACACTACCCTGTGAGTAAAGAAAGTGTTGTTATTTACATTTTGTGTAGAGGGAAATCAAAGTACAGAAGTCAAGATCTACATTTGTGAATGCACTTAAGTGCCTAAATCTAATTCAGCGGAAAATAAAAACAGTTCTGATTCTGTAAGTTACTCCTTTTTTTCAGAAGTCCAGCTGCTTTCCTCTGAGAAGTTTCCCATTTTCTAATGCTTTTCACCCCCTTTGTCCCACACACAAGTACTGCCTCCATCAGCACCATTTTATTCATTCCTCATGCCCGCATATTGCCTCTTGTCTTTCCCTTTGCTGCCACAGGGAAGCTAAAAGTATATGTACTTAATTAACACAGCTGAAGACTGGGCTAGTCTGCAGCCAGCATTGCTTCCAGAAAGGCAGCCTCTGGCCTCTGATAGCAGATTTCTTTTTCAGCTTTGTTTTCCCACACCACCTAAAGTATGGAGGACACGGATATGACCCATTTGCTTTGTAGTGGTTTAAAGTATTTAATTCCTCAAGGGTGCCAATTTGCTTCCTGCACAGATGAAAAAAAAAAGAGGCAGCCACAGCTGTAAGCCCCTAAGCACCCAGAACTCTGCTGCCTTGCCAGCTGCTCCTGGAAGAACTTAAGACTTGTCCTGCTGAAAGCCCACAGATCATTTCTGCCCAGACAGACACAAAAGCCCTGCTGGTGTTGAGATGCAGGGTTACAAAACCTATGTTCCCCCACCTCTCAACCATTTCCCCAATTCTGGTCTTCTGTTTGCTCCCTGTAGATGCATTCTCTCTGCCTAAAGAGCCTGGAGGGCAAGACTACCTCAGCTGTGCCTGCAGGTGCTCGAGTCCAAGGTTGCAGGGCACCCACAGCTGACCAAAACCCTGAAGTCAAGGCACAGCATGTTCCTGGTGGCTTTCTCACCCACAGTTCCATAAGGGGTTCATCTGACAACATGTGGGGGAACATGCAATACAGGTAGTCTGTACGGCATTTATTTCTGTCTTTGTTGTTCAAACTGTTCCACACCATAAGATTTTGTCATGCATTAAAATAGGAACCCAGAAGCCAAGGATCTTGCTCCTCTGTTAGTGGAGATCAGTTTGCACAGCCAGTGGATGTGCAAAAATAAAGAGATGTCCATCTGGATGGCTGATATGCTGACTCCATCCCTGCTGACCACTCTGAGACCAGTACCACCAGCTCACTGCACACAGGGCCAGGTTCCCCAGACTGGTGAAGAGAAGCCTACCCAGGTGTCCCAGCATAGCAAGCAATCCCTCAAGCTGTGGGATTTTTCTTGCTGTCTCCCAGGTTATTGGCACAGCTGACATCTGAGTCTCACCTACAAACAGGCAGAAATGCAGCAGTGGTCAGTGTGAGGGTTTCGGCTGGAACTCACATACAGGACATGGGACAAACAGCAGGAGCTCTGCTGACAGACATACCGACCAAGGCAGATAAACAGAAATTAAAAAGGACTGCAGCAAGAAGGTAGTCTATGGTAGTGCCACAGTCTTGCATTCATTGCCAATTGATTGCGAACAACTTTATTAGGCACTCAGTAATCACAGCACCAAGCAGTTTATGGCACTAGCCAGCTAGCTGTTACAATAAGATGCTAATATTTTGAACAATCAGGTACTCACCACCATAAAATAAATCTAAGCACTCTAGATCCTGCTTAACAAGCCTGCTAATGCACTATTGAAATCAATGACACATTTGAACAGTAAGAGCTGCCCTGAGGCTTTTAAAAGCTTGCTGTCCTTATTTTTCATTTCAGGAGCAGAAGTGTTCTTCCAGCGGGGCACCTTCTGTTTGAAAAGCAATGGAACCACAGCACAAAGAAAAGAACATAGATTGGTTGGTAACACGTACCAGGAAATAACATCCCACGAATCACTTCATCTTTCCTTACTTCAGTTCCTTCAGCTTGCAGACAGCCAGATGCAAAACCAGAAACTGTCTTCTATAGAGCTCAAGTGCTTTGTGACTCATGGATGGATGGAAATGCAGTATTCAGAGAATTGTTCTTAAATGGGCTCAAGTGATGTTTGTTTACACAATGCAGGCTTGATAAAACAATTGCAATAGAACATATATCAAAAATGTTTAAGAAAGAGCATCTGTCTCAACTTAAAATATGGAATTTTGTAAGAGGAGAGGATGAGAAAACAGAAACTGTATAATTGCAGACAGGAAAGGACAATGGGGAAATAATGACAAATCAAATTAGCAACTTCTTTTCTCTCTCAAATGACACTTCTCATCAGCCAGCTTGTGTCAAAAGGGGCAAAAAAGTCTCCTGTGACTTTTATCTATTAGATTTTTCTCTGAATACCTGCCACACTCTGGAACTGCAGCTGCAAGAAGGCCCAGCTCTGCCACTCTCAGCTAATAGGTTTGATTGTTCTCTCCCAAATTATACTCACAGATATATTATACTCATAGACGTGCGAGTAACTCTGACACTCGGCTTGACGCTGGAAAGAAAGGCCCCCATACAAGGCAGCATGCGAGTGACTAGCACAGACTGACAGTGGAGTTCTGCCACCCCACCAGTGAGCACTGACTGCTGCCTCTCCACTCGCACAAGTTATGTTGTTGATGGCAAGATAAGTCGTTGCAATCCACAAAGCGATGATGTTTAGTATACAGTATTTATATTTTATGAATGTTAACAAGGAAGAAGCCCTGCACAACTGAGCAGTTACGAGCTCAAAAGGCTTTGTGAGATATTTTCTCTAAGGGCTCATTAATGTGGCCTTTTAATGGAGTACTTGCATATCTGAATCTTTAACTGTAGCTATAAATAGGGTTTATAAGCACTTGACAGTGTGTGGCAAAGCTGTGTTAGCAGTGCTTGCCCTGCTTTTCTGCAAGTTCCAAAAGATATTTAAGAGGTAGAATTTAAGCATTTCCCAAAATGCAGACTTGTATACATCCTAATAACGCTGCATTCTGAATACCATTTTCACTGGGTTTTACCAGATTTGGTGTGTTCCCTCAGTTAAATGAGCATCACAACACCTCAACAAAACATCTACTATTCCCATACCATTGAAGGGAAAATTAGGGCATAAAGAGGTCAACCCAAAGGAACCACAACAAGTCAATAGCACAGCAAGGGCAGGAACCAATGTGTTCTAATTACTTGCCCTAATCATTAAACCCGGAGAGACAAATTCTGCCATTATTTTCACTGGTGCTGAAGTAAAAAAAAACTCAGGTGTTTAAGCCACCAGCACTGGCTGATGTAGGCAATAGCTGGATTTTCCCATCCATACCAGGTTCTCTTGCCCTGCAAAATGTCCAAGCTGTGATGACCAGGTGTTCTTTTTTCCCCCTCTTGATGATCAGTTTAGAGTAATGACATTTTCAGCTCCCCAGCCCACATGAAGCAAACTTAAATATACTTTTGTCAGCCCTAATGAAGAGCCAACAGAATTACCCAGCTTAATGTACTATACAGGACTGTTGGTTTATGATGATACAGTAAAAGCTACTGGAGGATCACAGCTTCTAATAAATCACCATATACTGTTATCCATAAAATCTCCATTTCCATGCATTGCAGAACATGTGGCAGCTCTCCTATTTTGCGTTTCCACCTGAGGCTGTACCCATGTAACGCACCAGCACCATGTCTGTGCCACTGCCCCATGCAAAGAAGCGATCGCAGGCCAAGCGCGACATATTTGAAGGACAAGTTTCCAAAACGTCAGTGACTTGAAGCATCTACCATCCAAGCCCAAGGAACCCACAAGGTGTAAATAGGCCTTTCTTTACCTGTTTTGTTTGTTAAAATGCTTTTTAAAAATGGACTGTTAAAATATTTCCCTGTTGAAGTGGACAGCCTCTTTTGGGGAACAGAGAATGGTAAATCCAGCCTCATCTGGCTGTCTGCCATAGTCTTCCTATCCAAGGAAACAACACACAAGTCCTGAGGCCTTAATGGGAGAGGCTTTACTATTTAGCTTCAACACTCAGTTACATAGTACATCTACTTAGACAGAATAACATGTATTTACTGAGGTGTGGGCGTTGGACACATTGACATAGTTCCTTTAAGATGATTACAGGAGTTGTGTTGTCCTTTCAGGCTGACATCGATTATAGGTCATTACTTGGATTTTACGTTAGCAATTCTAAATGCTTCCATTTTTGGTTCATCTCAGATGTGACTGCAATTGAGTTTTCCGCATGCATACATCCTGAATTTATTTTAACTGTGCTCAGTGTTTAGAAGGTAAGAAAGGATGCTATTAGCTACCAGTCTGCATCTATGAATGATCACTTATTACTTTCTCAGTGGTTTGGTTCAGACGTGTGAGAGAATATATTAGCTTGTAACGAGACTATCATGGGCTGAATTGTCTGAGGGAGCCTGTTGTCAAATGGCTTTTTTTTTTAGGGTGGGGGGAATCAATCAGAATAATTTATGGTTTTAAAATGCTGATATTTTGTGAGCATGTATTAGATGCTTTAACACCATTAAACTATTGTTAACCAAAACATGATTAAATATTTAAGCAGTATTCTGTTTCCTACACAAGGATGAGTATCTATTTGTCTTGTATCATAATTTTATGCACCTAATGTCTTCTCAACACTACGGTGTCCCACGGTACAAGCTCAGGATTGGTACTTCCTGGAGGAGCGGGTAGGTGGCTCTGAGGATATTGTCTGAGCAGGAGACCTAGCAGCAACGACCCTCCGGTTAGAGCAGATAAAGCACAGTAAGAGTTTTGCCTCCTCCTCAGTCACCTGTGCCCACCTGCCACAGGGATACATATTTTAATTTACTCTTTAGATAATCTGCATCTTCCTCCTTCTTCCCCACCATCAATCCTCCTTGCCTTGATTTTCTACCCCCTGCTGCCTTACTCCTCCCATATACTACTGCTCTTCCTTCCCAGAACATTTGGTCCTTTCCTCATTAGCTTTTTTTCACCTTCCTGCTAATAGAGCAAAACCTCTCAATCCTTCCGCCTTCCGAAGTCAGGCTCACATTTCTTCTTCAGCTCTTCCCTGCAAACCTTCATTTCAGAGGAGCTCAGCTCCATTGTTCCTGCTCACAGTGGGCTCTAATCTCGCTCAGAAGCATTTCTGAGCATGCGTTGTTGTGCTGAGCTAAACATCACAGAGAGAAGGAGACAAGCTGTGACCAGGTGGCCCCATCTGAGCAGCACATGCTGCTGGGAGAGTAGTTTATTTCTGCTGCCTTTCTGTGGCCTGGCAGTAAAACCATTTGTTGAGACATAACTTATCGGGACATTTTTGCCCAGCTGCAGGTCAGCTGGGATCCATCCCTTGAAAGAGCAGCTGCATATTTCTCTTTCAGCACTATGGAGGCATCCAAGAGAAGACCATCCACCTGGAGCCAAACAGGACATCAGATGGGGAAACAAAGCCTAACATTCAGTGTCTGTGTACCAGCCACCTCCTCAGCAGCAGCTGCTGCTGTTTCTCTAGTCTGGTGTATGAAAGGCTGCTCTAGCTATTGACTCAGACATCAGCACTAGATCACTCAGCTCAAGGAGGAGACAATCGAAAAATCATATAAACATAGGACTGAAAAGGTCTATGACCTACTCAGAAGGCCAGTTCTACTCTTCTGTACACAGCTATAAAGCAGAGTTAGTGAGGCAGTATAGAAAGCAAGACAGGACCGCAACCTGGCTTGGGCAAGAAGGCTCTGCATTTTACCCTCAAGGGGTAGGTTTCCTTTTCCTGGAAGACAGGAACAAAACCCACAGAAAGCAGTGTAGGACCAAGCTACTGGCCATTAGGGCTAATGTTGCAGCAGAGCTTGCAAGTTAGGCTGAACTGTTGTTTTCTCTGCAGAAGGATGTCCCCATCTATATGGCACGTCCCACCACTAAATGGTTTAGCTCTCAGCTCAGCAGGCTTAGCCCATGAGCAGTCACTTTTGGGTTCCTGTATGGGATTTAAGATTTGGGGATTTGTCCTATTAATTTTGTTCAAGAGAGGCTGCTCTTCCACCTGGGGCTGAAGGGTGTGTTGTCTTTGTCCCTGGAAAGGCTTGACAGAAGATGTTGTGCCAGTCAAGAAGTAAGCGCTTAGACACAAAGTGGCTCTAGCAGAAATGGGGACTTTGAGGCGTTCCCTGTCATCTCCATCTGTGCATAGATGATTGCATCTGTACTGTTGAGGTGTCCCACAATGTTCCTGGTATCACAGACGCAAGGCTACAGTCAGTCTAACAGGTGAGTTATTTTCAGCTTTGTTCTGGGTGTTTTTTTTTTTGCTTCCCATGTTTACTATTTGAATTGGGTTTTATAAGAGAAAAAGAATAAAGCATAAATGTACAGTTGAATGTTTCTCCGTTAAATTCAAGTTTGAAGGTTATTACCTATTTCAGTTCAAGCAGCTTCTAACACAAAGTTTGTTGCTCCCCCCTCCCCCTCCAATTTAGTTTCATTCACAAATTCCACATTTAACTGTGATGTGAAACAGACTGACACCAGCGTGCCACATACTCCACTTCACAGCCCTTCCCTGCAGGCAGGACAGCAGAGTACTCACTTCTTCCCTCCCACCTCTCCCCAAGGGCTGCAGCCCCTGCCCTGTTCTCTTTCCAGATGTCTTTACGCATCAGCCACCCCTGTTTTTTGCGGTCATGTTATTTTCCTTCCTCCTCCTCAAGCACGGCATCAGGGTGGGCAGCCTATGGCAGAGGGTGCTTGGGCTTCAAGTGCTGCAGGTGGGATGTGTTTTTCCAGGCATGTGGTGGGGAGAGCCCAAAAGGCAGCCCTTGGCACCATGGGGAGGCTGGGTACCAGTTGTGGCAGGAAAGACAGTCAGCTGCAAAGCCTGTAGTGCAATACTTCTATACACACTTTTACTGCATTGGATTTATTGCACTTTTATTGGGCATTTACTGAAATAAGTGAAAAGGCATAAAGTTCACAGTAAAAAAAAGAAATGCTTTTCACAGCAAATTTCATTATTCTTATTATTGTGCGATAGCGGCAGTTTTGTATAAATTCCTAAACAAATAGATCATATCACTGATTTTAACCTCAGTCAGTCTTTAAAGCATGCTACTTTTACATCAAATCACAACATGATGTAAGAGACAGACGTTTTCTGTGGAAAGTCACTTAGGTAGAAAAATGCAGGTTAAGAGCTAATGAGTAAAACAGATTAACAGCACACAAACCGGCGACAGTGAAGCCAACTTAAATGACCACTACTGCTATAAAATGAACGCAAATATGGTCCTTCTAAAGTACTGATTGAGGTGAAGAAAAATTATCCAGGAAAATACTCATGCAACCCACTTACATAGCAACAACGTAAGTTTAAGCCAAGGTCAAGGCCAGTTTCTGCTCTCATTTTTCATATGAATAGTCCCTTTGACTTCATAAAGACCAATCTGTAGGCTAAGATGGGTAATACATAGCTGTGGTCACTGCCCTGTGCAGCTACAGCCAGTTCTGTACATGCTGAACTGAAACTAGAGCAGTCACATGGCATTGCTTCCCCATTTCACCCTCATTGAGACCAAGAAGAAAGGAGGAGATCTGGCACCAGAATGGAATTAGCAGTTGTTGGGGCTGGATTGTTAGTTGACTGGGTTTCACCCTCTGCTCTAACACACGTTTTCTGTTTGACTTCAGTTTCCTCAGCTAAAAGCAGAAATAGCAACACTTCCCAGCCATCCAACAGAACTTCAGGTTTCAGCTGGCTGTCCGCACGGAGCCACCAACCTCCAGGAAGAGGGGTCTGTGGTGGTCTGCCATGCCAGCTGTAATGATCCACCAAGGAGTAAAAGGGAAAGTGGTCTTCTGCTGAGTATTAGAAGTAAGTGATCACAGCTCTTCTCCAGTCTTCCTATATTTGCAGCATATACATCATTCCTGTTCTTGCTTGGAGCAAAGCTACTTGAGAGAAGCAGCAGAGATATCTCCCTTGAAAAACTATCACTGTATTTAAGCCCTTGCCTTAGTGCCTCCTTTTCCTCCCAAGTACTCAGCCTGGCGGACGCCAATTGCCAGCTGTATTTCCCAGCTGTAGCCACCATCTGTTGTGGCAGGAAGGAAGCAGATGTGAAGAGATTTTGGCAGCTTGGTGCATGCTGGGCACATTGAGTGTCTGCTTTTGCTGGGGTCTGTTTGGTGGACACTGCAGGTTTGGGCTCAGCAAGTGCTTGACCATTAGGGCCACATACAGCTGTGTGACATGGCTGCTGAACACCCCTGTGGGGCCTGGGAAAGGGTCCTCTCAGTGGCCTCCTTGGACAGTACCACTTTGAAGGCATCTCCCATCCTTGGTTCACAAGCCCAGCCCTACGTTGGTGCCAGAACTCAGCTAATTTCACCTAATCCCCAGCCAAGTCTCCAGACTTTTCTGCACCTCCGTGGCAACATCTGCACTTTGAAGTTTATTTGTGAGTATTTATGAAGGAGAAGTCACTTCCTCAAGCCTTTGGGATGGTAGATGCATGTGTCCACATGGACCAGGCAGTCCGGGATGGCCAGCCCTGCAGTTTCTCAGGAGGGAGAAGGAAAGAAATGTCATGAAATGCCTCAGGCAAAGCAAGTGAAACTATGCTGTATAATTTACGGAAAACATTAAAATTTTCGTGAGAAACCTGATACCGAGAACTGGAAATTAAAAACTACTGTTTGTACAACTGCCTTCTATTGATCAAATTATAGAAAACAGCCATGAGTGACGGCTGTGGGGAAACCAAACACACACTCAACACTCCATCCATCTCCCTTGCCCAAATATAATTATAACAATATGGGACGTGAAAAGATAGCACAACACTACACGCTGGTAATAAAAAACTGGAGATATTTGTGGATATGAATGGAAACAGTTGAGCAGAGGCAACGCAATCGTCTTCTTGGGAGCTGAAAAATGCTCAAGGAATAAAAGCTTTTAAAAACCCACTGAAAACAGAGGGATTCTATTTTTCTTTTTTTAAGGAGTAAAAAACACCCATTATATTATGTATGAAGGAACACTGCAGCATTTACAACTGTCCAGTTTTCCTATTGCACATGGCACCCAAATCGTCTTTAACTAAAAGCTGCTATAACACAGACCACAAAAAACAATCCTGTACTATGTCACTAACAAAACTATTGTTAGAAAGATGTTTTATTCAGTTTATTTAAGCCCTGTTATTGTCATTACTGGCTTTAAGTAACAGGATCCATCCCTTAAAGAAGGCCAGAGCACGGTTACACTGTATATCTATAGGATTTAGAAGCAAATGGTCAGAATTTAGTAGTTTGGATTTCTTTTCCTGTGATGAGGATTTATTTTTCTCCTTCTACTGATAAGGGAGAAACCTTATTAATGAGGCCTTGGTGGTGGTTACACTGCTGCCGCTGCACTGTAAGAGATGTACACATATTTTCCCAAGGAGGGTTTAACTGCTTTGTAGATCCATAAAGATATTTCACAGAGAAAGCTTTATTCAATTGGAGCTCTTAAACCTCCTTTGTGAAATGTTGTGGTATTTTGTGAGATATGTGGCCTTTGCTATGCACGTGATGCTGGTACGTTTCTAGGCATGCAAGTTCAAGAGCTTTATTTTCCAGATACTTTTTCAATCAGTTAAGCTTGTTGGTAAGACTGCACTTCAGAAAGGAAGGAAAATAACTAAGTCTCACTGCCTCCTGCAGAAGTAGCTGGAATTGCTGCCATTGTCTCTGCAGAGCAGCTCAGATGCAGATTTTAGTGGCTTGCAAGTTCACAGCCATGGAATGTTTCTGGTGGGTTTTTCCTCCTATGTTGGAAACATTCTTGAGATGCGGGGGATTCCTATCAAAACTATCATCATCCTTGTGGCACGAGTTATTTCGCTGCTTTTGAATACAGACAGTTGCTGAGCCACAGAAAACATTGCTGTGCATCTACAGAATTCTTCATGTAGGTTTTTTCTTAATGTTGCATTTTACGTGCTTGTACACCCAGTCCCTATGGGGGAGTGAACAAAAGGCCTTTTAAAGGCAATCTTTCAGAATGCTCCAATTGTATCCTTAATTGAATCGAAGTACATGTGGGCTCAGTTCTATGCAGACATAGCTTTAGCTGTAGGTTGATTTTAAGCAACATTTTGTACCAAAGCAATGCATAAAATCAAGCATAAGAAAAAAAGGTTTCATTAGTCACATTACTCCAGTAAGTAATAATGCATAGCAAGGAACAGTCAGATGCAAGAAGTTTAGAGCAGATGTTCCCTTTACTTTAATTCTTGAGGCAGTGCACTAGCAATTTCTTCCTTTGTAACAGACATAAATGATTCAGTTTTAATAAAAAAGTTTCAGGCATGAAGTTCTTCCAGTAAATATATGAGAAATAAAACACACAGTGTGAAATGTGGGGCTGAACAAGGGCTTTCAAGTATTCTCTCTCCCAGCACCGAGAGCATTTTGAAAGAGATCTGTGTTTTATCCTTGGACTTAACAGTATCAGACTGAAAGCACTGTTTCGGTTAGGTGAAATTAGGTTTTTTTGCTTATGGATAATTTAGTCTCTTCCCAAGGAGGTGGGGAATTGCAGACCACCTGCCTTGGGGTGCCTCACCCAGCATGTGCCTTGGAACAGGCTTGCTCCAGCCACAGGACAGCACCACCAACAGCTGCTGCCTTGGCCCCTGTGGGGAAAAGAGGAAAGTTTGGCAGGTTGTGCTGCTGGCCAGGAGGAGCCAGGCCAGGAGAAGCCAGGCTTAGCTTCATAATGCCTGGTAATTCCCAAACTATGATGGTCACTATTTTCAACGCACCAAGACAGAATGCTGCTGTGGGCAAGTGGGGGCAGAGACAGGAGCACCTGTAGGAGACGACTGCAGGAAATGCACTTCCTTCCCACCACTGGCAGCAGCATGGCAAGTTCCAACCACACTGTGAAAGTCACATAGGAAGCGAATGGGGAAAAGTCTCAGACTGCCCCATTTAGCAGCACTGGGGCACCTGTCCAGCCCTTCACACAAGCAGAGCCTAGAAAAGGCTCCACCACAGAAAACAGCTGGGAAGTAATGGGATGTGTGGTAGAGAGGGACAAGGGCCCAGAGAAGCTGGGATTTGGGATGCACAGCTGCAGGGGCCCAAATAGCTGGACGAATGCAGCCTCTCAGCACTCACAAGTCAAGAGATTTTCACCATTTGCTCTCATTCCCATTCTCCACCAGCAGCGAAGTTGATACTTTACTCCCAATACACAGCAGCATTATGCAGGAAGGGATGAGGACTTATTCCAGAAATGTTTTGCCTCAGCTACTACCCAGGGAGCAGCTCTGGGTGTGAGACGCAAGTTCCCAAAAACTCACATTTTCCAAAACATAAACTGCGTAGGAAAAGCCTTTGCCGGAATAGCTGGTCCCTCTTGGTCTTTTCTCTTCAGCCTCCCCTCTACCCACCTGGCTCTCTTAGCATTTCTTCCAGCTCAGTACAGCACCACAGGGATCCAGAAGAAGCAGGAAGCGAGAACACACAAAAATGAAGTAATGGGACTAATGCATGAGATGGAGATGGCAAGATGCAGGAATATTATTCCCTGCTTCTACGGCTGCAGTTAGGTACACGAAACTGCTTCTTGGCAATTGCCCTCAGGGAAAGGTTTGGAAATTGCACCCAGAAAACAGAAATTGAAATCTGATACACAGTTGGACGGGCCACACATGTAAAGCCAGGCCCCTCCTGATTAACCAAATAGTGTGCAAAATTTAGTAACTGGTTTATGTCAGACATTAATTTTGCCTGACCTATATCCAGTGCGCTTCAGCATCCCCCACTGTCAGACACTTCATAGACAGGATGTGTTTGCGATGTGGAGACGTCCTCAAGCTTCCTGATGTTCTTCTGAGGAGTTCATCCACAAGTTTTCTTTGATCATATTGCCCCTATCAGAGAGCAATGTGAGTCCATACAAAGACAGTATGACTCCATGGAAGGCACAGAGGTACAGTGGTTGTGGATGCTAGTGACTGCAACGCTTAGATCTGCACACGAGTATGCTGTATGCCACTGAAAGCACCCATACATTTACCTGCAATCATATTAAATAGGGTGGTGTCAATTAATCCTTACTTCATTGTGGATCATATGGCCACAGAGGTGGAAGCAGTGCAGAGATGTTCCCACTGCACCAGGGCGGAGCAGGCTGTGGCAACATGTTGGCTTGCAGCTGCTCCCCTCCTGCCCTCCGGCAGCCTCAACCTCTGATTCTTATTTTCTTAAAAAACATCATGCTGATGCAGATGAACACAGGAAGTTTGGATTGCCTCAATCATTTAATGAACTAGGCTACATTGCACTCATTTCTTGAAACAGGCATACAAGACCCTACACTATAATACTTCGTTTAGATGTCCCCTTTCTTTCCGTTACCTCCATGCATGTAACCCATCCTCACCAATGCAGAGCAAGCAGTCTAGGATTTAATTTCTTCAGCATTTGTAAAGCATTAGGATTAGTTCCCATTTTATCCCCTCTCACCCCATGCCCTCAGCAGCCAGGGTCAGCAGACCACAGCAGATGCAGAGTTGCAGAGGGCTCCCGTACACGCAAGCACCCACAGGGTCAGCGGCAGCAGAGAGGGTGCACGACAGGAGCTTCTGTTGCTAACTGGGAAGTTCAGTGAGGGGAGAGGTGTTATCAGTAGCGCTGGGTGTGCTCACCCCAAGTGGTGCTGAACCATCCTGCTGCACCCACAGCCCCCAGCGTACAGAGAGCAGCAATTTATGAACCAGAGGTTTTGTGAGGGCTGCAGTTTGTGAGCTGCCTCATTCCTGAGTGCTGGTAAAAACATCAAATATTTGACAATTTGTGGAATAAACACCCAAACTGGCATCACAAAAGGGACACTCGTCACTCAGCTGACTCTCAGCTTTGCAAGAGGAACTTTCACCCCTCCAAGGCTGCAGATTCTCCCCTGCAGCTCAGGCAGACTTCCTCTCACCCCACCAGGAACCATGCCAGAGGGGACCCAGCACCCCAGGGGTCCTGGGATACCTATTCCTTACTTTGGACATACTGTCATAAGGAGGGGAAAGCTCTCAGCGAGGAGCCTCACAGGCATACCCAGGCTGTATTTGCTAGGCAAGAACAATCGCAACTGAGATATGCCCCACCACACATGGTCCCCTTCCCTCCCCTTGTGCGCCGGAAGGATTATGGGGCCAGTGAAGGGTACTTCTTGTCCTGCCAGGGCATGAACCTTCTTCTCTCAGTCTCCAGAAGGCACAAAGCAGGTCCAAGCAGTCGCAAGCAGACAGGCTTTGTACAGAGTTCCTGCAAACATCACCACTTTTATTTAAAGCAGAAAACACAGGATGTTACAGATGAGTGGAAAAATGTGAACCGCCCCACTGCCTGCAGAGCCCCTCAGACTGTAGAATGCTTTTCTGGAAGTCAGAGGGTCTCCAGACAGGATTAAGAAAGCACATAGTGTCTGCTTTAGCTCTTTATTTTCGCCCTGCTTGGCTGCAGCTACACCTCCCTGCACCGTCCCCTCCCCCGCCGAACACCACCTCCCCCAGCCAGGGTCCCGCACCTTCCCTCCCACTTGCAGCTTCCCATAGCCTTTTTGTATTTGACTCCTGGGAGGCCTTTTTCAAATTCTTTTTGTCAGCCCCATCTCTTTGAAACTCTGGAAAGCTACCAGCCAGAAGCCTGGCTCCGGCTCCCCACTGCCAGTGCTGGCAGCAGCTTGCCTGGTCCTTTGCCAGGCTCTGCCTCTCCACAGGGGCCCACAGGCAGCCCTGGCCCGAGCTGGGCAGGAACCACAGCTACCTCTGCCCCAGCTCAGCTTCACACAGACAAGTTGTACCATTCAGTGGCTCAACAGCTTGCACAGCAACCCACAAGCGTTCACAACATGCCTGTGTTCCCAAAACTATGACACCTGTTACAGAATTTCCTTATGCAGCTCTGGGGAGGAATCATTAAAAGGATCTCATTTTATTCCTATTTTGATGATTATGCAAGACAAAGGAGGCCACAGGTAGATTTTTTTTTTCCCTAATGTTAGCATATGCTTTTATTCTTCAGGCTAAGTAACCACCAGCCAACCTACCCAATGTTTTTCAAGATAAAGAGGAGACATCTTAAATATTTAGTTTCAGAAAACCGGCACTTATGACTTAATTTAACCATGCACGAGGTGTCTTTACTGATGCTACTCACCTTGCAGTGTCTAGGAAGCTAGAAAGCAGCAGCAGATCTCAGAACATTTTGTAGAGGTAAGTTATATTTAATGGTGATATGCTTAATTTATATCTCTTGAAACACCTGGCCCAGAGTGCCTTTTAATTGATTACAATTAGAAACTGTTGATTGGCTTGCCCCTAGTGTCAGTGACCACAATTATATGATCTGGCAAAAATAGGCAGTTACTATTTTTTTAACTACAATTCCATTTTCTGAGCATGGTAAGATAGCTAAGCAGTGTATTGAATGACATCGTATTACTCATATGCTTAAGCACCTGGGTCCTTGATCTTGTGCTTTATAAAATGCTCTGAGCTGTGCTGTAATTGCCTATAAATATGCCGCTGATCATGCTTAAAGGGATACTGTCAGGGTTGGCAGGCCTACAGTTTGACTTAGTAAAATTATATCTTAAAATAGTTTTATTCTCAGTCTTCCTAAATTACCAACCTGTGGTTTTTATTGTGCTTATTTTTATCAGTCTAGCTCCTAGGACTGATAGGGTTATGGGCAAACGTTCACTTTTAAAGCAGTGGCCCATTCATAGAAAGAGCACGATAGAAGCTAATGTTCCCATACTGAACAGACAAGTAAAAGCACTTTGCTGTAAAACCTACTTTTCCTCATGTGAATGGGCATGACCTCTACTGCCCTTATCGTTTGCAAACAGGTCACCCCTTGCTGAAGCAAGGTCTTGCAAAAGAAATCTCCATTAAAGAGTACAAGGCTGAGAGGATCGGGTCTGGGCAAGTCTGCAGATGAACCAAGTGTCTTTTTCTCGGTCAGTAGTCTTGTCCTAGTTGAGTCAAAGGGAAGAGGATGCAAAAAGAGTGAGGGAATAGTGCTCGTGAGAACCTGCAACTTCATCTCGTCCTCAGCAGCACCCTCGGAATGAAGAGGGGTAATGGGACGGGGAAATCCAAGGGACAAGAGCCCTTCCTCATATTGTCCCTTCTGTGAGCGGCTCTGTGGCTGGAGCCCAGCGGCGGGGGAACTGAAGCCAGCTATTGAGGACTGTTTTGACTTCAGGCAAAGAGTGGTACAGGGCTTTCTTTTAAGGACAGAATACAAATAGCTAAGGAGTGAAAGGTGGCCTGGGATTTTTCCTTTTATGAAGGGCTTGATTTGTTTCTGAGCTGAGTAACTCGGCTCCCTTTGAGCGGCAGTCCTCCAGCACACTCTGTACTCATGGGAAACCTGCAATGCCACAGTAACAAAACCCATAGGTGCCAGTAAATGAAAAAGTATGGCTTAGTGGTGCCAGGGACAATGCAGGATGGGGAGTTGCTGTGGGAAGCGGGGAAAAACTGTAAGCAAAGGCTGTGCTGATAGTGCCAGGGTGGCTGTGTAGAAAGGCATTTTTGGAAGAGAAGATGTGCCCTTAGCCCCACTGCGG
The DNA here is from genome assembly GCF_017976375.1 of Cuculus canorus. Classification (NCBI taxonomy): domain Eukaryota; kingdom Metazoa; phylum Chordata; class Aves; order Cuculiformes; family Cuculidae; genus Cuculus; species Cuculus canorus. The sequence continues at coordinate 56,033,041 of NC_071403.1, read as the reverse complement.
TATCCTAGTAGACTCTGTGCTGCAAGGTTTGAAAACAAAGCTCTTGAGTTGCCCAAGACATGGGCCTACAGCCACGCTTCACCTTCCCTTCTCACCAGGAGGTGAAAGATTTACAGATACCTTAGATGTGAGGCAGCATATTGGAAGTGCTTACCCATCACAGGTGTGTGTAAGTCACACATTGGACACTGCCTAAACTCTAGGGACTTGAGGGAAGCCCTGACAATGTGTAAAAGAAAACTCAGAAAGAACCAAAAACCGAATATAAAAGAAAAGTCCCCAGAGCCTGAGAAGAAAGCACACCTGCAGCAGTCATGCCTAACCCCGGGGACTGGTGAGTGCTCGTGGCTGGTGGCATCACTTGATGCTGCAGTTCCTCAAAGAGGCCAGAAAAGTTAAAATCTTCCTCTTAACTTTTTTTTTCAGTTACAGAAAAGAGAAGAAAGTAATAGAAAAAAAAAAAAATCATCGGGCTGAAGATCCCACAGAACAGCAAAAGGCAAGTCTACTGTCAGTCTAACAGATCCAGTTCAAGTTCTCAGCAGGTGGGAACGTGCTCCCAATGCTTCCAGTAGGCACCCAAGAGAAAAGGGCAGTGTAGAGACCGTCTCTCTCACAGGCAAGCCTTGTAGGGTATGAATATGGATGTGGATGAGCACTTGGAAAAAGTCTCATGTCTAACACCAAAGAGTGCATTTTGAGCTCTAACAGTTACAGAAAAACACTCAAAAGGGCAACTTGCATGTATTTTAAGAGCCTCCAGAAACCAGAATAAAAGCAAAAATGAGCCCAAAGTCTGTGCCTTTAAAAATCTCATGCTTTCTAGACAAGGCTCATCTCTCCAGACTTGTTTTGAGCTAAATCGATACTTTTAAATGGTTGTCCTTGAGAATTGTAAAACTCTTATTTTTTTGGTTTTTATTCCACAGAAATGCTTAAAAAGCAATAAAGGCAATCTCAATAACCTTGCTTAAATCCACGATTATATCATATTGTGGGAATGCAGGGAGAAACTAAATCAGTAGGAAATTGTAAGGGATTCCTGTAACAACTGTTACATTGTTTGGACACATAGATACCGTAATAATAACAACAGAAAAGAAATACTCGGAGCCCTTTAAAAATATATGTGTATATTCTGTGTTTATTTAGGTTAACAGTGTTGTTTGGGACTGATATATTATGCATGCTATAATTTCCGTCTGATTTATTAAAGTTTTCTCTGGGTTTCCTTTCTTCAAATCCATAGTTGTGCCTGATGTTCACCAAGAGGAACCCAAGTATGATGAAAAGGTAAACACCTGGAAGCCAAGATCAGGAGTGTGTAAGAAATGTGAATTAATTTAAAGACAGTGTTTTATAACGGACCATACAAATTTTCCTGCTCTAATTGGTATATACATTCAACAGTTTTATTGTATGTCAGTGCACGTTATTCAGCACAGCTGCTAGAGAGGCATTGCTGAACTGGTGTTTCTCTTCCATGACAAACACCTATTAAGCAGTCAGCATAAACTCTTCTTGTTACAGCCTCTGACATCACCCTCGGGGCAAGCGGACACAGAACAGCAACTGCTGAATTGCGTATGAAAATTATAGTTTTATTGTCTATACAAGTGAAGGTTTAACTCTGATTCCTGCTCAAGTCAGCTATGTTATAAAGAAGCAATTCTTTCAGGGAACAAACAAGCACAGTACACCATTGTAATCAAAGGAACAGGCACTATTTATATATTGGAAAGCCTTGTTCACAATAGTGCTAACACTCTAATGCCCCAGAAGCCACTATTTTAGCAGCTGTAGAGAAAAAAAGCATGACTAACAAGATGCCATACAGAGTCAGATACAGTTTTTTTAGCACACAAGTGGAATCATCGCATTTGATACAACTCAGTATGTTATGCACGACTGGTAAGTAGGGATCATGAGTTTAATCCTTCTACAAGCAGTTTCTCCACCGTAGCGCTCAAAGGCTTCCAATGTCTCTTGAATCAGATCTCCAATATTTTCACGCTTCTGCTGGCTGTAGTCTATCCCATCGCCTGAATTAACTGGTTAATAAAACAAAAAAATCACAAGAATTATATTAAATTTACTGTTACGCTTTCAAACAATGGCACAGGAAATTACAGCTGCTGGTTAGTCACTGTGCCTCTATTAGGAACTTTCTCTGTGACACAAAATAGAGTTGAATTTGAAAACAGGATGGTTTTGGTATCTCTGTAAGGCTGTGCTCAGGCTCTGACTTTGTATGCCTTCAAAATTTGTTTCTGTATGCATTATTTCAGTATCTAAGTGAAAATCCTAATAAAAATAAAGTATTCTTTTATAACAGAAAGATGGACTCTCTCTTACAGTTACTCTCTTAAGAACTTTAATACTTTATTTCTTATTTATCTACTTTATTTCTTTATTGCTTATTTAGGACAAAATTTACTGCCAGATGCATAAATGCTTATCTACAAAATGTGACTTAACCTAACCCTTTATGGTTTGAAATCTTAAATAGGTATTGTTTTGGGATTGTTCCATGTTAGGTATAACATTCACATTCTTGTGTTGTTTCTCACAGAGGGGATGTCATGTGTCCTAAAAGAGAAAAACATCTAAAATTAAGTCAATGTCAAAAGGACAAATTATTGCAGCTTCTAGATGCAGTAACATTTACTGCTGCTTTCTGTAACATGGGCTATCAAGGGTGACACACGTTCATACACACAGAGGACAAAGCTTAAAAAAAATCAGTGTGAACAACTGTGACAAGAAATAAGTACAAGAACAAGAAATTACTTCACCTGCAACGATGCTGAGAGATTTAGAGGAGGAAAATATATTTTCTTTTGTTTTGAAACAATATTCTGAAAACTATCTTAATATGAATATATTCCAAGACATATATAAAACATAATTTGGTAAGAGCACAACATAGATCAGGTGCAGTGTAGTGGCCAGGTGGAGCAACTCTCACACTACTATATGGTAGTCCACGCACAGTCTGTCAGTGGACTCACTCCACGCAGTGATGGCAATGTGCCTATGTCAAACATTTAACATCTCAACTAATGCTACTTGCTTGCTAACATTCTCAACCAGTCAGCAAAGGACACATTTTTCAAGGATAACACAACTAGTTTCTCAGGTAGTGGCTGCCTTTCACATTAGAAACGTGGCACATACAAAGGCAGGGGTAGAGTTTGCTTCCACTGCTGCCTCCACATCCCCAGGCCAGGAGAGTGTGGATGTACAACTGCACTCATGCTCACATCCTTTCCTAGATGTAAGCTCAAGGATGTGGATTTAAAGTTTGTGACTTTGTTACCTGTAAAAACTGAAAAAACATGTTCATGAAGAAAAAGCTGATGAAGATGGGTAAAAATCATTATTTTGCTAATCTTTCCAGTAAAATATCTAATTGCACTCTAAGTTAATTATGTGTAATCAAACTTCTTACACATTTGTATCCCTTTGCTTTTTGTAAGATGTTTATACAAACACAGATGTGACATACGAGGACCAGGTTTCTGAGTGGAAAGCCAGTATTTTTTTTTTATTGGTTACTCTTAAGCACACAAATAGCCTACTATGTATTAACTATTTATTTCACTGATATGAGAAGCTGAGGTGGTGACATCAAAAGTTACTACAATGAATTTATTGTAACGTTAGAAATAGCAGATTATGAAAGTGTATAGAAAACACCAAGAGCTATTAAGTAAAAGGATTGGCCAAAAAACAAATGCAAAAAGAAAAGCACACCACAATTGAGTGCAATTTGGACTAAATGTAGTTTACCCTTGCAGAAAACAACTGAGATCAACTGTGCCTCTGTGCCTCATCACCTGTGTTGCATGAGAACTGCCAGCACTCCCTTGAACACCTGGAGGTGTTTCTGATTTCACCAGTTTTAGCAAGGAGGACCCTGAACCTTGACCTAAGTCTTGGCAAATATGTAAAGGAATTACTGACTTTCCTACCACTTGTCAATTATCTGTAATTTTAAGCCTACACACATGCTCTGCTAATGAGCTTACACAGCTTTCATCATTCTTTCAAAGAAATACTACAAAAAAACACCCCCAGCTTTCTGGAAGTAATGGTGATACACTTGTAAGCAAGTTTGGAGAAGGCCAAAAACATGTGATGGTAATGCTGGTAGCAGAGGTTTTCTCCAGAACCACATGTTAAACATGCTCTCTACTGTAGAGCATAGTCTTTACAATAACTGATGCCTTAAATGCTTGATTAAAAGATGCCTAAAATAATGAGAAAATTATAAATGGAATAGTCTGGAAGGGAAGACTGAATGTGTGACATGTAGACCATCATTACATTTTTTTTTTTCTGCAAACCATCTGAGCTATATACAGGTTTGTATCCTCAAGACAGCCATAATTCACATTAGTGTCACGACAAGCTACAGCCAACAATACCGGAAAGATTATGGCAGCATCGAGGTCAGCTGGTAAGTACTAAAATAGCTATCCTATGCAGTTATTGGAGTTAACAAATCTATCAGGCAAAAAAGATAATCGTTAACAGAACAGGACAACATCCACTAAACGGATGAGTCAGAATGATCTGCCCAATGCACCTGAGGGCAAATATCTAATCATGATAATAATAATGATGATTAGTTGGAAAAAGATAGCTACTGAAGTATAGCGGTCTCAGCATACCCTTCTCTGATTTGACTCTATTTCCAAGTTAGTTTGCATAAGAAGCCAATTCTGTCAGCCACAAAAATATTGCATATGTAAAATGAGAACATGCATCTGATTCAAGTTCTTGAGGTGTTCAAGACCCTTCATCTGGGTTGGGGCAACCCCCAGTATCAATACAGGCTGCAGGGTGAAGGGATTGATAGCAGCACTGCAGAAAAGGACTTGGGGGCGCTGGTGGATGAAACGATGGACAACGAGCCAACAATGAATACTTGCAGCCCAGAAGGCCAACCATATCCTGGCTGCATCAAAAGAAGCGTGGCCAGCACATTGAGGGGGGTGATTCTGCTCCTCTGCTCTGCTCTTGTGAGACTCCACATGGAGAATTGTGTCCAGCTCTGGAGCCATCAGCACAGGACAGATGTGAACCTGTTGGAGCGGGTCCAGAAGAGGGCCATAAAAGTGATCAGAGGAATGGAACACCTCTCCTGTGAAGAAAGGCTGAGAGAATTGAGGTTGTCCAGCCTAGAGAAGAGAAGGCTTTTGGGAGCCTTTTTTTGTCCTTTCAGTACTTAAAGTGGGCTTGTAAGAAAGACAGAGAGATACTTTTTAGCAAGGCCTATTTCAATTAAACAAGGAGTAATGGTTTTAAACTAAAACTAAATATAAGGAAGACATTTTTTTTGCAACAAGGGTTGTGAAACACTGGAACTGGTTGGTTACCCAGAGTGGTGGTAGAAGTCCCATCTCTGAACACATTCAAGGCTTGAGCAGCCTGATGTAGTTGAAGATGTCCCTGCTCACTGCAGGAGGGTTGGGCTATATGATGTTTAAATGTCCCTTCTAACCCTGACCTTTCTATGATTCTATGAAGTTGTTCTTTGTGAGGAAGCATAATTCAACCTGAAAATGCTAGGAAAGCACATTTGTTGTATCTTTGTCTCACAGTGAAATATCTGGCAAACTCAGCATGCGTCGAGAACACTTTTCGGAGAAAATGTTGTTTCTGTATTTAGAAGAAATGCATTGAAGGAATCCAGAGGATTACAGTCAGGAAAAGATCTTGTTTTTCCTTCCTGGATCAGAAAGTTAGTTCCCAGTCTCCTAAAAAATGCACCAAGGGCTTTATGGTCCTCAAAGTGAAGTGAAATGCCTTGCACCTGTCAAGACCTGTGCTAGGTGATGAAATCATCCAGCACACCAAGCCCAGGAGTGGCACTCCCTGCCCTGATGCTGTAGCTGAGGAAACTCTGCTCAGACCCTCAGGGACTGAACTCAGCATTTGGCAGCAAACACAGGAGAATCTGAATTTTGTTTTAAAACACACTTTGTATTTGAGTCTAGACATACTTTTATTCATGATTCAGGGTATTAAAGACATCCTAGTGTTATTTGTATTCTTATTTCATTCTAAAATTTCATTAAGGTTATGCTACAAATATAAAATTGTATTGAATTAAAGAAGGACAAGCAAGTTTCTCTCAGTGCATTAAGAACTTGATAGGGCAGTTTTGAAGTCCTAGAGTGGACAAGAAAGGCAAACCAACTCTTAAAGCTCAGTCAGATCTATTCTTATCTCTAGACATTTGTTAGCATCTGAAAGTGTCTGAGACGTTCTTACAGTTTATTAGATTTCACTTCAAGGCAGGACAGGTCTTGAACTGAAGGGATTTTAATCCCACAAATATGTCAAAGCGCTTCTCTCTACGTATCTCACAGATCCAGAGCTCGCTCCTGGTGGCGACTCTTCCCAAGGTTCTACTTCATTTAAATCATAGATTCAAACCAGTTATCATACACCTGTTGTTGTAGCAATGCTGTAAATCTTAGGTTATTAGATTTTTTCCCAGATGTTAAATATCTGAGGAATGCTTAGTGTTGGAGGACAGAATAATACCTAAAAGAGATTTCTGAAGAGACTGTGAAGGAAGCCTCACATCCCAAGCTTAAGCAATGTTTTTAATCAAATTTTAATTCCAAGGCCATTCCTTTATTCTTTACTGATTAACTTTTGAAAGCATATATAAACAAACATATTTCAATTTGTTGTCTTAGAACAAGTGGGTCCTAGCAGACATTTTCCAACTGGTACTAGTTAAAAATTCAGAGTTTTTGTGTAATGGGAGAGTTTTTGTATACGAATCAATACAACTACTTGGAAAGATAGGCATCATTCCTCCTTTTCTGAATCTTGAGAAACTGAGATACTGAAAGGTTAAGTGACTCGCTCCACGACATGAAAGGGATCAGTCAGAAACTGCGCTTTTTGACTTTTTATTGTAGATGATGAAAGTACTATTTATGGCAAAATATAACTATGGTAAAAGTAATTTTTAAGCTGCTCAGTTCATGTCTGTCAAACCAACAGATATTTACAGTAATTAAATTGAATTAATCCAGTAACCTAACATGATCACCACTTAACTAAGATTTTTACTTCAAAAGAACAGTAGTGATGAGATTGTAAAGCATAGATGTATTTCTCGGTATAGAATTGTATTTCTACAGAAAAACCTATCATAGAACAATGCACAGTTAAGCAGTACAAACTAGTATTAAGAAGTTTTGTGAAATTTTTCATGACTTTATGTCTTCTAGGAGTCAGGATCAGTACCAAGAAATAAATGGAAGCTGATTTCAGCTATAGATTGGCATGCATGAGTGTCAGGGTTCACATCACTTAAGTTCACTTCTCAGGTACAGTTTGGAGCCTAATTAATTTTTCAAAGTCCTCTTGTTAGGATTAGTTTAATTGTCATAAAAGATGTTGGCTTCCTGACCGGAGTGGAAAATGAAAGCCCCAGATGAGTCAGTGCGGTGGGAGGGAGGAGGGCTCCTTTGCACCGTTCCTCTCAATGTGACTCAGAACTGCACTTTGAAATTGTCAGCTCCAGGAGGGATGAGGTAGTTCGGTCTCCTTGTTAATTTAATTGAAAGTCTGTGAAAGTCACAGGCTAAGACTCTAAAATCCTTCTGTCTGCTAAGAAACAGGGGGACATTGCTGGTTCATTTCATTCAGGTGAAGGAAGAGCCACCAGGAGGTTATGACTTCTGGTTGTTACTAACCCAGACAGAAAACCCCATGTTCCATTCCTGCAGGCTCAAAGCAATATCAACACCAGTTCTACATGTTTATTAGGACATGTCTAGATTGTGTGCACACTGAAGAGCAAACTAGCCTCAAGCAGGCTGGTCCCAAAGCTTGGATGTTGGAACGAAGAGCTCAAAGAGTAATCTGTATTGGTAGGAACCTCTGGAGTCATCTGGTCCAAATGCCCTGCTCAAAGTCACTCCAGTTACAAAGTTAGGTCAGGTTGCTCAGGGTGAAATATTTGCATTTGCTCAGTGCAGTGTAATCCCAGAACGAGAAGTGGTGCAGAGATCCCCTTGAGCTGGCAGAGCTTTTCACCAGCCATTTCAAATGTGATAAAGGGAAGAGCTACTCCTTAAACATCAAGATGTATTGGCCAAAGGAGGATTTGCTGAAGCAACAACCTTCATAGGGAGAATTATTATCTTTTTTGATAAAAGATAAACCTAAACTTTTGTCGTAGTAACAGATTCTGACCTGTCTATATGCCATTTATTTTGGGAGCTTAATCATATACCAAAGAAAGAGGCACAGATTTGGCTGAAAAATTAATAAAATATCATTAACACTCTGACTTGAAACTATGAAACCATATTTTTTTTTTTAAACAGAGGATATATCTTTTCAAAACACTTTAAAACATTAAAGCTGATATATAAGGAGACCAAATCTTTGAATATGCACTGACCCATTTTTTGACACTATCAACATTTAGTGTTCCTTTTCTCTTGCTTTATTTGGTTCTTCCTTCTATTTTTTGTCACTAGTGCTGAGTTTTTATCACTTTACAGTGCTACAATACTGCAGAGATTGCAGAAGAATGTTTCAATCCAAGAAGAAAGCACGTATGCTTGGGACTTTAAAAGAATACTAATTCAGAGTCATTTCTGCTCATCGTAGGTCTTAGGAAAAAACCAATTTTATACTTTGATACGAATCAGCTGAGTATTATCTATCTAAATAAGAAGCTTCCAAGATTTTCTTAGTTCTCATTGAAGGCATTTTTTTTTAGCATAAAATTTGGATTCTTTCTATGGTGATCTGCCATATGCAGCTAGCTTTTAATTATTTCATAAATTAGCATTTATTTTAAAATGTAAGTGCTGTTACTATAAATACTATTCAGAAAGTCAACAATTCAGTAAGTGGAGGAAGTGCTCTGATTGGAAAGGAAACATTTGACTGACTTACGATGTTTTACGTAAGCCTGCTAGAGATAGCTGTAACTACTTGTAAATTGCTGCAGTATAAAAAAAAAAACCCAAAACCTACAAACAAAAAAAACCAACTGAAAGTAACCCAGAACAGCAGGTGTTATCACGGTTTTCCATTTCAAGGAAATGTTAACATCAGATGTAATCTTTTCTAAGCACTTTTTTTTTCTTTTAAAAAGAAGTACAAAAATGAAACTTGTAACAAATCTTATTAGCAAACATATTTGACTTACGAAGTAAAAAAAAAGAGAATATTATTGTGATGGGCTTTTTTTTGCTCTACAGGTACTTAAACTTCTCCAGTGGATTTAGACTTTGAAGTTTGCCTATGTTAGTGCTACTGATCAATATCAAACAAAGTAGTATTAAATAATCTTAGATAAACAGCATGTTCAACAGGGGAACAGAAACTGGAGGCTGAGTTCTGTTTGACCTTGGTACACTGTTTGCTGTTGCAAAATAATACATTGAGTCTCAAATCATGCTTAAAGTGCGACAAGAATTGCAGCACTTATGTAAATCTAATGTTTTTCCAGTTGCTTTGGAGGTATGTAAGCTAGTAAAAAATAAATACTCTTTTTTAGCTAGGAATCATGTTTGTGTGTGCAAAATTTGCGTAGCTTTGCTGGACTGATGTGAAATACATTTGTTCATCACATTAATTTCTCATCCAAATATGGCATAATTAATGCAAAAAGAATTAAAACTATGAAAAAAACAAATCTTTGTATGTGCGTGGAATACACATCATTTATTTTTTAATGTAATTCAAAGTGACAAAGCTGAAAGTCCCAAAATGCTTTAAAGTTTGCTGATTTCAGTATGAAACGTAATCCCACAATGGCCAATTTTTAACATTCAACTTATTCATACTTAGACTCAAGATGCTTGACAATCTATCTTCCTCCTCCCATTGGAAGATTTTTATTAATGTAACCAAAATGCTTTTGAGGGAAAGCCCTAGGCTTTTCTTTACAAGCAAAAACTTGGTAATTAATTACTTTGTCTTAATAACTGTTGACATGTTTGTACATCTGTCATGTACTAATGGAATTTGTTGTGTCAAAATTCACAGTTAAAATTCATTACAGCTTCAGGACCCTCTTTTGTATAGCTTGCCCATCAAAAATTTCATTGACAACTAAATGACTGCAACGACTGTTTGCATAACTTTAAGACAGAAGGGTGAGTCCTTTATTGTCATTATAATGCAACAATACAAAAAATAGGTAAATATACTAAATATTTCCCATCAAAACTATATCAGATTTCTAATTTTTTGGACCCTGATTAAGCAAAAGACTCTGAAGTCAACTGAGGATGTTCTAGCATTGATTTGAGAATGGGCAAGGACATGAAAGCCATGAATGACTGTGTGGATTTGCCAAGATTTCTTTCATTGCTGTGGGACAAGGATAGAATTTATGCAGTACAAAAGACAGCTAGCACTGAAACTGGAGTGTACTATTTTGTACTCAAGCCAGGAATACCCTACTCAACCAGATATTCATACTGTAAGGGTCAGAATATCTCCTTCTAGTGTCTTTTTAATTTTTTTTTAAATTTATGTCCTTAAAAGTAAATGGAGTAAATTGATTACTGTTTCTTTCTGAGTATTTCCAGTCCGATCAATACTTATGATAGATTAAAAAACCAATTAAAAATTACCTTCCTTTGATATGAATTTGCATTCTTTTTATTAAGAATAAGAACAAGAAAGACATCAAAATAAGCACTTATGAATGAACAGTTAACAACTATTCATTTTACATTAAGAAAAGCATGCATTTGAATTTATAACAGCTTTTCAAGCAGATAGAAAAACCCCCAATTTTTATACAACTAAAATATATTAGAATGTGTAGTCTTTACTTACTAGTGTGTGAAACATTTAAAAAAGGAAAGACAGTTGTGTTCCATAGCTGTGTTGTTTCTGCAGATTCACAGATTCGAAATGTGAAAGCTGAAGCCTTTTGAAAGCAATATAGGGGCTGCACATACACCACACGCAGGATGATTTTTTTTTTAAGAAAACCTTTAGGAATGTCTCACAAATCTGTCTTGTTTATCTTTTTCAATATTTTCCTTCCATTAAGTGTAAAGAAAGATAAGTACATAAGCACTATTTCTTGAGTGACTCCTACTGGAAAACTTTCACCCTTCTTGTCTAAATTACCCCTGTGCCTTTTGTTGCTTGACCTATTATTCAAAAGGTTCCCAAGTATGAAGAAAGCAAGAGGTCCAGCAGCATCCAGCTAAACATGCTGAATGCCTGAGATGATCTCATATTAAAATCAGTTTAATTAAGGAAAGCTGTAATGCTTTGGGAAATAAAGTTATGTGGAAAAAAACCCAATATCTCTTCTTGTATGTCAGTTCAGTCTTCTGAAGTGATGCTTGAAGAGACTATGTTGATATGCAAAGAAGGCACTCCTGTATTCTGTGGCACGTGGTTTAGTGAGACTGCTACCACTAGCATGAGACTACAGCTGAACAGAAAGAAAGTACAGCATATGGTCATCCCAAATTCTTCATCTTTTGCATCTTTTTTGTGTAATTTTAAATTATTAAATAGTAAGCTGAAGGAAGAGCAATTTTAGGAACGGAGATGTGAGAGCTCTCCAGTAAAACTTACTGAGTTCGTCAAATCTTGTTCTGACCTAAGCTATTTTTTAAAATGTTATTTTAAATATTGGCATTTAAATATCTTCCTATAGCACCTTTTACTGATATTAAATGAACTGAATAACCACATAGTGCTCTGAAAATGTGTTTCTCCAGCGATAAATCAGTAAAAGGGAAGCTGCTTGGTGGCATGTTGTGAAACTGGATAACCCATCTCAATGGCTACTAAAAGTCAACCATATCAGATATGACTGCTTATTTGTCTAGCTTGCCATCAAGACTGCAGGGACTCAAATAGTGAAGCATGCTGATGCTGTGAGCGCCTTAATTTTCTGCTGTTTTCATTCGTCTGAGAAGAAACACTTTGCTGGATTTAAAAAAAAGTAGAACGAAAATGAACTGCAATGGCAGATAACAGTAACAAATGCTGTTGATAACATCAGTGGGTATGTACAAAGGCAGAAGATATTTACACATGTTTTTGCAATAACCTGACCCGGTACTAAGACCAGCTACTGATATTTAGCAGACTGACTCTCTTGCAATAGAAAGCAAGCCCTTTTGGTTTGCAGCTTTTGTAAGATTACTTCCTTTACTATCCAATATAAAGTCATGCCACTATAGGTACTACAGACTCTAGATTGTGATTTTTAAAATGTGCTCCTTACTTTTTCACAAAGGGATTGCAATGTTAAGTTATTAAAACACAAGGATTTTAGTGATGGCTAAATACAATTTTTTGTAACAAAGAAGTAATTGCACACAGATGTGTGAAAAACAGTGTGATGGGAAATGTTTTTTTAAATAAAACTATTATTCATATATATTACAAAATTTTAAGAGAAAATTATTTTAATACATAAAAATATTTATTTCTTTTATTACACATCAATACTTTTGTTCATTATTTTAAGAAAACGGTGTTGTTCCAGTAAAAATTGTTAATGTAGAATCTTTTTTCCTAGTGCAGGTAATATTGTTTCAAAAAAATAAAAAGCAATCACAGATCCTAGCTACAGGAAAAAGAATTAAATATATATTTTTTTGATTCAGTGTCCATGATACAACTATTGACATGGTATGAATATAGGAAAAGAAAATGCTGTTATTTCTTACATTGCTTACACCTGAGGAACTACAATCATCCACAAGCACATTATCTTTTAAGGCCATTCTTGTTTTTACACATTTACTGAAAAAGACCCTTAAACTTTTCAGTTCTGGGACTATGAATAGAAGTAAAAAATGGTTTTTCTCTGAGCAAAATACATGACATATTCAGTAGGGTATATTGAACCCTGGTTTACACTGACGTAGTACCTTTATGATACCTGTGCTTGTGTCTTCACAAAGAAAACATCCGATTGACAACAACGCAGCATTTCTAGTTCAGACTGCAAAACTTTTCTTAATACCCTTTCATTTCACTACAAAAGCATTGAATCTGAACAAGAGTAAAGCTTGAAAAAGAACCTTTGATTCTCAGATGAATTAGTATTTATTTGTCATAAACTTCTGCAAATATCACATACCCATAGGGTGATGGCAGTGTACTAATTACAGTAAGTTCATCTCCTTTCCAGTGGTCATTTGTATGTTTATCGTCCTGTCACATTGTTGTGCCAAATCCTTAAGGCATAAGATCAGAAAGTTTGTAATTTGTTATTCTCCAGCCAATCTTGGCATTATAAGGCAAATATAACCACTTATATTCTCCAACATGTAGCTAAAGCTTGCTACATTTTGTAACTACAATCTTAATTTTTCATTCTTCATTCACTCTTCTTCCAGCCCTTCCAGCCTTGGTTTCTGACAAACCTACAACTGTGCAGCTTCAGCTGAACAGCTCATACACACACACACACACACACAGACATGCATGTCAGGACATGGAGCAAGAGTCAAGACAAGTAGTTGTGATATGGGATACTGTTGAATGGTCTTGGTCAGTTCAGGCTGGCCTAGGGGTTTCTAAATAACAGCCAAGAAAACAGCTAAATAGCATGGCAGAGCACTTGAATATCTGTAAGTTTGCATTTTCATGTATTGTAATGAAGAACAAAAGTAAAAAGCTGTCAAGAAAATTCTTCCCTGGGAACTTAAATGTGTTTTTGCACACTTGGATGATACGAGAGTAGGTGCACACATTATAACTAGCTTTAACAAAATTTACAACAAAATAACCATTCCTATGAAGGAAAGTTGTGAGGGGTCTTTTTGGATAAATTTTGGGACACACTGAGAAGCTAACCTGGAAGACTGCTTGACTAATATCTAAGAGGGACATATTTTGAGAGTAATATTCTCTTGCAGTTTCCCTGGAATGCTTATTACTCGGTAGAAAGGGGCAGCCTCCAGAGCAATGGGAGAAGTAACATCTTACGAAATTCCTTTATCGGCTTTCTCCAGCAAGCCACAGATGGCTGTTTCACCTCCTACATTGTTTAATGGTAGTGTCTGCAGTGAATTTTAGTTTCCAGGTCTCTGATCCAACTCTGTACCTGCAGTGCTGAATTGGTACCCGTGGAAACAGTACCTCAGGAGTTATGGAAAACTTTGCTTCAGAAAAACATTACCAAGTATTTTTGGACAACAGCAGCTAGTACGGGTTCTGAAGGAAACTATGGGATGTTATTTTAATGCAAAAGTATAACATATACTAGTCTCCCTAAATTAATGTGAGCAAAAATCTTCATGAGTAACCAAAAAATTTCATCATTGAATGGTGATATCTGGAAAGATCTTCCTGAATTCCTTGTCCTAGCACAGCCAAAGTTTATTGTGCACTTTATTGAAGTAAAATAGACAATTATTGTCCCAAAGATGACAATGTGGACATGAGAGGAGTAGAACAGAAATAAAAACAAAGGCTGAAAGTGGAAGAACAAAAGCCAAGGACATACATTTGACTAATTGATTTTCCTAAATATGCTCCATAAAGCTTCTGCTTTGTATGAATATATACATTACAGATTAGCACAGTTATAGATACTATAATAGTATCTATATATAGTTTATAATAGTATTTATATATAGTTTATAATAGTATCTATATATAGTTTAGATACTTTAAATAGCATAATTTAAAGTATCACACTGTATGTCGATTGACATGTTGTGAACCTGTGGAGTTTCCACAGTTATTTTGTACCAAAACAAGGTGAAAAGGTAGATAAGCTTATCTGCATGTCTGTACCTAGAACACAGTATCTTTGCTTTACAGTTCTGAGTAAGAATCCCACCTACTTACAAGTTTACTTTGGGAAATGATTAGAAGGGAATGTCAACCTTATTAACATAAGTGTAGGGCTCCTGCAGGAATGTGTGTTATCAGCTCAAGTATTGACTTCTTAAGATGCAGAAGATGAACTGAAGCTGTTACTAGTCCATGAGAGGAGAGGTACCAACAGCCTCCCAGTGCCCAAATCTTCCACTCTTCCCTTGTCTGCCTTGCTTTTGGCATACAATATGGATAAACAATACAGATCTCTTGCTGATTTGGTGATCATAAAATCATAGAATCATAGAATGGTTTGAGTTGTAAGGGACCTTAAAGATCATCTGGTTCCAACCTCCCTGACATGGGCAGGGACATCCCACTAGATCAGGCTGCCCAAGGCCCCATCCAACCTGGCCTTGAACACCTCCAGGGATGGGGCAGCCACAAGTTTCCTGGGCAGCCTGTGCCAGTGCCTCACCACCCTCATGATGAAAAATCTTCCCCGTTCCAATTTATAGCCATTCCCTCTAGTCCTATTACTACAAGCCCTTGTAAAACAAAGTCCCTCCCTAGCTTTCTTGTACACCCTCTTCAGCTACTGGAAGGTTGCTATAAGGTCTTTTCAGGGCCTTCTCCAGGCTGAATAAGCCCAACTCATTCAGCCTGTCCTCATATGGGAGGTGTTCCAGCCCACTGATCATCTCTGTAGCTCTCCTCTGGACCCATTCCAACATTTCCATATCCTTCTTATATTAAGGATTCCAGAACTGGACATGATACTCCAGATGAGGTCTCACAAGAGAGGAATAGAGGGGCAGAACCACTTCCCTCGACCTGCTGGCCATGCTTCTTTTGATGCAGCCCAGGATACAGTTGGCCTTCTGGGCTGCAAGTGTGCATTGCCGGCTGATGTCAAGCTTCCCATTAATCAGCACTCCTAAGTCCTTCTCTGCAGGGCTGCTCTCAATCACATCATCCCCCATCCTGTATTCAAACCATAGATTGCCCCAACCCAGGTATAGGACCTTGCATTTGGCCTTGTTGAACCTCATAAGTTTCACACAGGCCACGTCCTCCAGCCCATCCAGGCCCTCTGGATGACTTCCCATCCTTTTGGTGTGACAACTGCAACACTCAGCTTCGTGTCATCTGCAAACTTGCTGAGGCTGCACTTGATCTCACTGTCTATACCATTGATTAAGATATTAAACAGCATTAGTCCCAGTATGGACCCCTGAGGGACACCACTTTTCACAGATCTTCGTCTGGACCTTGATACATTGACCACTACTCTCTGAATGCAAGCATCCAAACAATTCCTCACCCACCGGACAATCCATCCATCAAATCCATATCTCTCCAATTTAGAGAGAAGGATATGGTGGGGGACTGTGTCAAAGTCTTTATGGAATCCCAGATAGATCACATCTGTTGGTATTCCCATGTCCACGGATGAGGTCACCCCATCATAGGAAGCCATTAGGTTGATCAGACAGGACTTTCCTATGGTGAAGCCATTCTGGCTGCCACTAATCACCACCCTGTCCTGCCCATAATACTCTCACTTTAGAGAGGCCTACACTTTCCTCTCTCCTTAATATAAAAAAATGCTGAAAAGTCAAAAAGTCATTTGAGGCATGCTTGTTATCAGATCTAGTGACTCAGCCATCTGCCTCAACAGCTCCTGAAAATGCTAATAGTTGTTTGGCAGAGATTATAACCACTGTCACTGAATCCTTAGAAGTCACGGAAGAAGTGAGGTTAATAGCAGTTTATTTACATATTCTCACTATCAAGATATATCTATATCTAGCAGCTCAGATTGGTTTCAACAGAGGTTTGATTCTAGCTCTGTAGGGGAAATAGTACAATAAGATGAGAACTTGATTTTATAGGAGAAGAATGATAACAGCATTCACAGTTTTCGGGTAACAGAGACACGTGACTTCACGTATTTGTGGAATACAACTCTGAAAACAGCAGGGGGAATTAGGGACAGGAGGCAACATGATGGTATGAATCTCTTACAACCAGAACTGAAATTTCAGACCAAGTTAGGAATTGCAACACAATATCTGTCACATGGGCTCCATGGGAGAATTAGTAATTCTGCACTAGGCTTACCTCACGGCATAAAGTAGGAGTTGCTTTCCCAAGAATGGTGTCCAAGTGAGCGAAAGGCTGATCACTGAGTCTCACAGAGGCAGCCAGCAGGAAGCAGTGAGTAGAGCAGTGTCTAAAATCTTGCTTTTCTCCAAAACTGAAATGTTTGTATCCACTCCGGAGCTACACCCCAGAAGTTTTCCTGAGGGCAGACACCTATCATCATTCCTTCTGGGCGAGACTGAATACTTTATTTGAAAGCAACTTGTGCCACAAGGCAGTAATGATACCTGTTTCACATGGTTGTGTGTTGGTTTTGTGCTACACATCTTTATGATAATAATCCCAGAAGTTTCCCAGAAGTTCTAGCAGCTATATAGAACTAAGGTGTGTTCTGACATCTCGTATGTGCTGTACCCTACCAACATTTCTCTCACTACCAGCATAAATTTGGATTTCTCCCCTCTAACCAGATGACTATATTTCCAGAAAATCTGCCACTTTTCCACTGAGGTTGAACTTGGACAATGAGTTTAAAAGTTATGGAAGTTGAGAGGGGAAAAGACTTACGGAACAGAATAACCTTGTGACCCATTAAGCCTTGTATCCTTAGGAAGGCAAGAAAAAAAAGATGAGCAAGGGCAGCAGTGGCTGCCTTAGTTTTTATTGTTTGAAAATCTAGTGGTGAAGCACCCTCCCAGCAAGCAGGAAATGAGTCCAGCATCTTTCAGGCTGCGTGGTTTCAAATCTATATCTTTCATGATCAGGAAGATTTTACCTAGTTATGAAATTAGTTACTCATGGAGAAAGGCTCTTTTGACTGCTATGCTTTTAATTTGGCAAGAAAGAAGCTGTAAGACTGACCTTTTTTTAAACAATGAACTTGTGCCAATGTTTTCAGAGAGATTCAAAGTTTAGCACCTGTATCCAATTTTTGGCAGCTACCTGAGTGGGCCTATCCTGAGCCTTTAACTGTTCCCAAATGAAGGCTGCAGTGAATCAGAACATCTGTACACGAGGCTAGATATTTAAATGCCTAAATACAAATTTACGTGAATACATCTACTGTGCCAAGTTTTAAGTGTTTTGACTTGAACTAACTTCCTAACAGATGGTTATTATGCATCTATCTTAATTTATTTATGGCTGTTTATGTTTTTACAGATGTAATAACTGATCTGAAAGTGATACAAGCTTATTCTTTATATTTTTATTTATTTATATTGCAATTATAGTTAAGGATATTATTGTACCTCATGATCCATAGAAATTAAATAACGATGGGCTTTCTGTGTTGTAATCAGAAGAGGTCCTTCCAATTATTCAAGAAAATCTGCTGTGACCATAAGGCAAAGTGAACGAACATAAATTGAGTGTTAGAATAATCTGTAACATAGTAAGCTTAAGCAAGATATCACCAAAACAATAAACAAACCCCCAAAATCTGAAAAAAATGAGGAGAAAATAGAGATAAAGAAAATATTTAAGCATGCATATCTGAAGCTTCCGAAGATGGAATTCAACAAAATTCATGCAGTATTTATTATTAATAGATATCTCATGCAACATAAAATAAGGCTTTTGGTATCATAAGCAGATATAAGTCTGATTAAGGAAACTGTCATGCAAGCGTGTAAGTGATTGCAAAATCGGGACTAAAGTGCGTTTATTTATATCAAAGCATTTCCTAACTAAAGAAGCAAGCAAGCAAGGGAAGCATGTACAAACTACTAAGAAATGAAGGACCTAATATTGCTGTCAGCTATATTCATGCCTCACCACGTCAATCAATGAGTTTCATAAGACTAAATGAGAAAAGGAGTCAGCTTTTCTCTTCCCACTATAGTGATTAAGTAGCTTATTTTCAGCACAAAAAGTACTAACTATGTAATTATCTCATAACTTTTTTTCACAGTACAAGAAAACAACAGCTATCCATTTCCCCTCTAACAGAGAAAAGGCACACGTGACCATGAAACACTATGAGGCTTTGTTAAGAAATGTCATGAGAAACAAAATGTCTCAGCTTTGAAGCTGTATTTATTTATGTAAGTTGTAATATCCAGGGAAAGCAAAGTTTGCTGTAATCATTTTCTTACATTACTGCGACATGCATTTTTAATACACAGCTTTAACTACGACTGTCTGAAGAAGATTCAGAAGATAATTACAGTTGCCAACATTTATTTTACACCTCTATGTGCACTGTAACACCACTGCATTTGTATTGAGAAGCCAGATCTGGAAGGAAAGACAAGGAAATTTTCCCACTGAATGATAAAGATGGTTTATTTCTGTAAGTCAAAAAAAAAATATTCAGGAAATATAAACTAAAAAAACTATTGATGTAGAACAGTTTTTATCATATCAGCTGCACAACTCCACTGGGGAAAACAGAAAGAAGAAGCCCTTAGGCCACATTTTGTGTGACCTCATTCTTTCAAGAGTATGTTTCTGCAAATTTTTAGGAAGTGACAATGCAAATGAATGGCAGTTCTCACCGTGATGTTTTCATGGAATCTCTGCATAACCTTCAAACAGCAGACTTTACACCAATACTACAGTACATAGTTCTGTTGTAGAGTTCAATTACTTCTGGATGTAAATGAGCAGAAAAACAATTATCCAACACCCAGCAGAAGAAACAGTTATGTTTCTATAAATTTCTGGTATTCTATTTCTGTGGATGTCATTTTAAAGTTTCGGTCTACATGCTGCTGGCAGTTAATGATTAGTGTACTGCATTTTGGTGAAATTGCACTCCAGCCAAGGGAAATGAAGTAAAAAAGATGAGGGGAAAAAAGGAACTAATATTGTTAAAGTCTAATTAGAGCAGCAGGACCAGTGCTGGACTTTGCTGTGATGAGGTTGTCTTTCTATTAAATTTATTACTCAGAATTCAGTGAGAGCAAGATCGGATGTGATGATTTGATTTTCATGGTTGAGATGTTAACAGAAGTGCGGATTAACTTTTTCCTCATATTGTGAAACTGTTTTGATATTAAAGTAAACCAGAATAAAATGATTTGTCTCTTTGAGAATGTATTTCTAAAATCTGCCCATTTACTTTCAGAAGAATTAGTGCCATGCAGCTTATTTTGAAGGAAATCACATCCCTTTAACAAAAAAAAAAATATATTCTTTTGATTTCAGCATCATCATCAATATCCATCAGTTACCTGTGTCAGAAAACCTTGTTTTACTTCTATGTTTTTAACTTGTGCTGGTTTGTTTCTAAATGAGTAATTGCAGCAAGTGAATGTGCTTTCACTTAGCAGCTCAAGGTTTTAATTTAATGACTTAAGAACACATTTTAGCAATAGCTGATAAAAGCATGATAATTTAAAATAATGCTTTAAGAATGTAATTTGATTTTATCTTAACCTCCACCTTATGCATACTCTAATGTTAAACTCCATACTCCTCCTCTAGAATATGTAGATATCACAATATTTCATCTCTTGTCCAAAAGTATTAGTAGATGTTCACAACAGCTTTACTAGTCATATATTCTGAAAAGCTTTTGGGTTCGTGACACATGAACTTGATACAATAAGTGTTGATAATAAAACCTATCTGAGTGCCTATAAGGATATGTTTTTGAGAAATATGATGCATGAAGCTCTTCATCCCTCCACTGACAATTATTTAACACAGATAACTTAGATAAGGCAGAATAGCATTTTAAATTAAAAAAGTCAGATGCATGTAATACACATTATTCACTTTAAATTGTGCACAAGGTTTATTTATAGCTATCTGAAGTTGATGGGAAACTTGAGTGTTTATTCAGCTGGAACTTTAAGTATTTCATATATAATGCACATGTTCCCTGAAACAGTTTAAATTGACTACTACAAACAAATAGTGGGATGTTGTATGCATATCACAAATATTCCATAAGGCAAATTAAAGATGTAATATGGACATCAATTCCTTAGTGATTCATAGGGCCTATTCAATTGTAAGAGACATCAATAGAATTTAGTATTTGATTTTCTAAGAGAGCCATAATTTCCAGTTCCTTAATTAGGCCACGAATACAAGGAAAATCTATGGAATGCATAGAATGTCTATATAATTTTTTTTTTTTTTGCCTTTAAATCTGCGGTTTTGAGGACTTTCTCAAAAATTCTTTTGCTAAACATCCAGGATAGAAACATCTGTATTGGCAGGAATATTTTTATTGGGTAGTAACTGTAAGAGTCCCTAATCTCTGATGTCAATAGCTCCATCTTCACCCTTCCCAGTGTTTCACAGGAATCAGCTCCGAGGACAGAGTGGCTGTGCAAATTCAGATTCGGTCAAGACAGCAAATGCCATAAGAAGAGAATATTCTATTAATTTTGATAAGGGTGTCATCTTCCAACCTATCACCTCATACTGAGGGATTCTCAATCTAACTACACCATCAAAGTAATCCATTTGGATCACTTGGCATTCAGTCACAGAATGACTGAATAGTTCAAAATTTTGAAAAAGGCCTTTTTCTACCTAAAAACTATATAGCTGTATCCTGACCTGCTGTGTTATGATTACACCCTGGCTTTTTCACTGAAAACTGCCAGAATGAATTATTGAAATTTATATCACTTCCGTCTAAGTACAACAAACTCTGTACTGTTGGTATCAACTTTAAAATTGCCAGGCAAAAAATGTGGGTTTTATCCTAAACATGAAAGACCCATGAGAAATGTTTTTCCCACGTACTGCAGAGTATATTTCTCTGTGAGGAGACTGTCATCCTCAGTGCTCTCTTTTCTATTAGTCGTTAATCTATCAATCTGTAAAACAAATCTCATGGGAGCAGAATATAGGCTAATTCAATAAACAGAACAGAAGATTTCAGATTCCCTGTCAGAGGATGCGACCAAAGTTCTCTCAGCTTTCAGAACAAAGCTGAAAATTCACTTCAAATTAGTATCCTTACAGTCTCTACACAAAACAGCTAAGAAGAAGAAACTAGGACATGGATCAAGGTGGAAGAAGTGAGGTTAAGACTAAATGAGATTGCTCAGCTACTGTAAGTCTAATTAGTTTTTGAATACTCAAGTGCTATGATAGGTAACATTAAAAAAATCTTATTTATATGTGAAGGTGAGGAATACTTTACCCTAGGAAAGTATTTAATGTAAAATTTTGATTTAATAGAAAATAAGACAGGAGGGTGTTTTTTTTTTTTAAATTTATGATTAAATAATCACATTAAGTAATAAATATTTTGTGGCTGTTACCATAATTTCAATTCACAGAATCACAGAATGGCAGGGGTTGGAAGGGACCTCTGGACACCATCTAGTCAAATCACACTGCTGAAGCAGGCACGCCTACAGTAGATTGCACAGGAATGCATTCAGATGGGATTTCAGTATCTCTAGAGGAGATGCCACAGAGAGGTTGTGGCATCTCTGCTCCAGTGCTCTGTTGCCCTTACAAGAAGTTTTTTTCCTCAAGTGGAACTTCCTGTGCTCCACTTCGCACCCATTGACCCTTGTCCTGTCAGTGGGGAACCACTGAAGAGTTTGGGCCATCCTCTTGACAGCGAGATCGAGTGCACCCCCAGCAAGTTTGCAGATGACACCAAGCTGAGTGGTGCAGTTGCCACACCAGAAGGACGGGATGTCATCCAGAGGGACCTGGACAGGCTGGAGAAGTGGACCTCTGAGAAACTCATGAGGTTCAACAAGGCCAACTGTAAGGTCCTACACATGGTTCAGGGCAATCCCCATTTTCAGTACACAGTGGGGGGGAGGTGACGTGATTGAGAGCAGCCCTGCAGAGAAGGACTTGGAGGTGCTGGTTGATGAGAAGCTCGACATGAGCCGGCAATGTGCGCTCTAGCCCAGAAGGCCAACTGTATCCTGGCCTGCATTAAAAGCAGCGTGGCCAGCAGGTCGAGGGAAGTGATTCTGCCCCTCTATTCCTCTCTTGTGAGACCTCATCTGGAATACTGTGTCCAGTTCTGGAATCCTCAACGTAAGGATATGGAACTGTTGGAACAGGTCCAGAGGAGGGCCACAAAGATGATCGGAGGGCTGGAGGACCTTCGCTATGAGGACAGGCTGAGAGAGTTGGGCTTGTTCAGCATTGAAAAAAGAAGGCTCCAAGGAGATCTTATAGAGACCTTCCAGTACCTGAAGGGGGCCTACAGGAAAGCTGGGGAGAGGCTGTTCATAAAGGCTTGTGGTGATAGGACGAGGGGGAATGGGTACAAACTGGAGAGGGGCAGATTTAGACTGGACATTAGGAAGAATTTCTTCACCATGAGAATGGTGAGGCACTTGCATAGGTTGCCCAGGGAAGTTGTGGCTGCCCCATCCCTGGATGTGTTCAAGGCCAGGTTGGATGGGGCCTTGGGCAGCCTGATCTAGTGGGATGTCCCTGCCAATGGCAGAGGGGGTTGGAACTAGATGATCTTTAAGGTTCTTTCCAACCCAAACTATTCTAAGATTCTATGATTGATCCTATGATTCTCTTGATGCTTGCCCCTTAGATATTTATAAGCATTGACAAAATCCCCTCTCAGTCTTCAACAGACCCGGTCTCTCAGCCTTTCTTCATGAGAGATGCTCCAGTACCCTCATCATCTTCGTGGTCCTCTGCTGAAGTCTCTCCAGTAGTTCCTTGAGTTTCTTGAGCTGAGGAAACCAGAACTGAACATAGTACTCCAGGGACCTCACTAGGGTGGTGTAGAGAGGGACGATAACCTCTTGGTCACACTCTGTATCAACTAGACAGAGGTCTGCTGCCTCCCTGGGGCCCAGGTTAGAGACATTACTAGGAAACTCCCCGGTCTAGTACAGCCCTCTGATTATTACCCACTATTAGTTATACAGGTTTGCAATGATGAATTTGCATCAAAAGGGACTTCAAGACACTGGGATGATTGGCTGAAAGATCAGGAGCAAAGATAGTGGTTTCCTCAATCCCATCAGTGGCAGAAAAGAACACTGAAAGGAACAGTAAAACTCACATGACTAACACATTACTAACACTCGTGTCATCAGTGGAATTTGGTTTTTTTTTTTTCATGAGGAGGTTTACACAGCACTGGGCCTGCTGGCAACAGATGGAGTTCAGCTGTCTCAAAGAGGGAAATGAATTCTTGTCAGTGAATCGGTGGGACTCATCAAGAGGTCTTTAACCTAGAGGACTTCAGCTTACTGGACATCTATTGGAAATACAATACAGCAGAGAGGAAACAGTCTAAGCGGCTCCCAGAGTGTGTGGAAGATAACTTTTTGACACATCTGGTAGATGACCCCAGTAGGGGAGGTGCCTCACTTGACCTGCTGTTTACAAATGGAAAAGGAGTGGTGGGGTATGTGGTGGTTGGAGGCCGTCTTGGGCTTAGTGACCATGAAATGATGTTTTCAGTTCTTGATGAAGTAAGGAAGGGGACCAGCAAGTAACTACCATGGACTTCTGGAGGGCGGACTTTGGCCTATTCGGGTCACTGGTTGAGGGTTCCTTGGGAAACATTCCTGAAGGGCAAAGGGGTCCATGAAGGCTGGACATTCTTTCAGAAGGAAATCTTCAGAAGGTGCAAAACCAGGCTGTCCTCATGTGCCACAGGACAAACCAGCAGGGAAGATGTCCAGCCTGGCTGAACATGGAGCTTTTAGTGGGACTCAAGAAGAGAGGGGGAGTTTACCACTTTTGGAAGAAAGGCAGCTCAAGAAGAATACAGGGTTCTCATTAGGTCTTGCAGGGAGAAAATTAGAAAGGCAAAAGCCCAGCTCAAACTCAATCTGGCCATTGCTGTGAGACAATTCTATGAGTTTATGATTCTGTGATTATGCACCCCAGGATACTATTGGCCTTCTTGGACATGAGGGCACATTGCTGGCTCATGGCTAACTTGCTATTTACCAGGCCTCCCAGGCCTCTCTCCACAGAGACCAGCCAGTCAACCCCTAACCTGTATTGGTGCATGGCGTTATTTCTCCCAAGGTACAGGACACTACACTCTCCTTTATTGAACTTCATTAGATTCCTCTCTGCCCACCTTTCCAGCATGTCCAGGTCTCACTGGATGGAGACAAAACTTTCCAGTATATCATCCACTTGTCCCAGTTTTATGTCATCAGCAAACTTGCTGAGGGTACACTCTGTCCCCTCTTCCAGGTCATTGATGAATATATTGAGCAGTACTGGGCCCAATACTGATCCCTGGGAAACATTCCTGGCTACAGGCCTCCAACTAGACTCTCCGCCAGTGACAACACCCTCTGAGCTCTGCCATCCAATCAGATCTCAAAACATCTCATTGACCACTCATTTAACTTACATTTCCTAAGCTTGCCTATGAGGATGACAAGACAGTGTCAAAAGCCTTGCTGAAGTCAAAGTAGACAACATCCACTGCTCTTCCCTCATCTACTCAGGCAGTGATGCAATCATAGAAGGCTACAAGATTGGTCAAGCATGATTGATCGACTGTGGTTTGATTGCAGTGGTTTCTAAAAAGGAAAATGTTTTAAGAAAATGTGCTATTTAAAATGCATGTGTATAGTACTTTGTAATAAGATATGAATTATAACTGTGTAATTGACTGACATTCAATTAAAAAGCTTGAAATTAAGTAAAGATGGCTGTGTAGTGAACTGTTGCATTTTAGTGCACTTCTGCTGGCAACAACAGATAGCTTTTGAACTGTACATCAAGTGTGTAGCGCTGAAAGATCAACAGCAGTCTGTAATCAACATGCTTATCTGTCCCTCAGAGCTGTTATCTTGAGTGATGCACATTTTGTTTCCATCTTTTGAACCAAACAGAACCTTTGAAAATATAAGGAGAAACTTTTAGGTTATTTTTTTGCAAAGTTAGACTACAACTAGCACTTGATAACTTCTTTGGAGTGAAAATCATTTATATGAGATGAAGATCTGGCCAATTCTATTTAATTACAAAAGAGGGAGAGTTTTTCCCAAAGATTAATTAATCTATTATTTTCTGAAACAACAACAACAGGAATCATTTCACCATTTTAAAAGCACCTACAAAAATCTACTTGGAATCATAGAATCATAGAATGGTTTGAGTTGGGTGGGACCTTAAAAATCATCTAGTTCTAACCCCCCTGCAGTGGACAGAGACATCTTGCTAGACCAGGCTTCTCCGAGCCTCATCCAACCTGGCCATGACCATCACCCAACACCTGCGGGGATGGGGCATCCATGATTTCTCTGAGCAACCTGTTCCAGTGCCTCACCACTCTCACAGTAAAAAAATTTCTTCTTAATATCTAATTTAAATCTCCCCTCTTTCAACTTAAAACTGTTGACGCTTATCCTATCACTACACTCCTTTATAAAGAGCTCCTGCTCAGCTTTTTGTAGGCTCCCTTTAAGTACTGCTACTCTCGTTGGAGCCTGCTCTTCTCTAGACTGAGCAACACCAACTCTCTCAGCCTGTCCTCACATAGGAGGTGCTCCAGTCCTCTGATAATCTTTGCGGCCCTCCTCTGGACTCGTTCCAATACATCTATGCCTTTCCTGTGTTGAAGACTCCAGAACTGAGCATAGTACTCCAAACGAGGTCTCACAAGAACACAGTGGAAGGGCAGCATTACCTCCCTCAACTTGCTGGTTATACTTCTGGTGCAGCCCAGGCTACACTTGGCTTTCTGGGCTGTGAATGCACATTGCCAGCTCATGCTTAGCTCCTCATCCACCAGCACCTCCAAGTCCTTCTCTTCAGAGCTGCTCTCAATCCATTCTCTGCCCAGCCTGTAACTGTGCTTGTGCTTGGGACAGACCCCATCATTTGATATTATGAGCTTCCAATGCTGAAGATTTTTCCCTGGAGCTGCTTAATTTATCATATTGTTGTTAGACATGATTCACCAGAACCCATGTGAACAAGAAAATGGCAAGAGCATTGTCTTTAGAGACATCTATAAATAATAAGATTAATCTGCTTTTCTTTAGGAAAATGAAGTAAATGACTAAGGGAGAGGCGTTTCGTACTCCTACTACCAAAGGCCAAATTCACTTCATGTATTTTTATATATCTTCTATTGCAATTAATTGATGCACAAATAGTTCTAAAAACAAATGTAAGATAATAGACCATTTAAAACAACAACAGAAGTATAATGTATGTGTTGCTAAATATGTAGCAAATTTACCTTGATGAAGTTTACAAATTTGGATCTAAATAAAAAATGTAGCTCTTTGAATGTAAAATCACCATTTTTACTCCAGCTATACGTTATGATCATCTTTTTCCATATTTTTTAGTTATATATTATTTATTTAAATACATCAATAATCTTTGTCTTATTTTTTAAAGAAATATTCTCTTACAAGTAAGAAACAATAAAAATGCATTCAAAGTTATTCTGCTGTGCACAAAATGTTATCAACTGCAGCACGTATTTTAAATGTTCCAGAAGAATTGGATGGTTGGCTTTTTTTTTAGTTTGGTACCCATCATTGCTTCATGTTGAACAATTAAAGTATTTAAATACATTGTCTCTCTGTGTATGAGGAAATGAAAAGTACTCTGTCAGCACGTTTGTTAGATGTAATTGAATTCAGCATAAGTAGGCTAAATTCTAGTATGCTAGGAAGGAAATCTCATTTCTTTTTCTAAATTTGTGGATCATAATTTGCATTAAGTACAATCACACAACGTTTAGATATTTTACCATTACATCTCAGAAATTTCTACTTCTGATTTCATATTATAGCACATCCCTCAACATTTTGAAACTTGTTTTCTTATGAATGCATATATCTGAATCCCACAATTGATTAGAATATCGACTTGAAGAATTAAAATATGCATCTTTTGTTGGCCCCAAGCAACTGACCAAATACAAATGCAGAAAGGATGAAAATCAATATATAAACCTAGGCATAAAAGGCCCTGAGCATCAATGAACACTGTCTGCCTACCTCACCTCCAAAATTGGCTCCAGTAAAACCCTGAACCCACCTGGGATTTTTCTGATAAATATACTGACTAGGAATCAGATGCATCAATTATAAATAGGACCCCATGATAATATTTCTTTTTTATTCTATTTCAGATGCATAGTTAGTATAATTTTATATTAATGTCAGTGGCTATTTAATTTATGTCTTCCTAGCTACGATTACAAGTCTCCATTTATGTCTCAACTAGTATGCATGTAAGTTTTTCTTTGAGCTATACTGCCTTAGAAATATAGTTTGAAATATTACTACAAACTAGTAATTACTATATAAGAAAAGTGGGCATGGCTATAGTACATTTAGAAAATATTTTTACTTTACTGTTTAGGGGTTGATCAGGGCTATAGAAGTTGATACACATATTAACTTTAATAGTCCTTAGTAATAATATTACCAGGCTTTTACTTTCATATAATGCTTCTAAGATCAATGGCAATAGTATAAAAATAAACAAGGTACAGAAAATAACTTTCAAATAAGAAGCTGAATAGGCACAGGATCTTCTCGAGAATCAGTCAGCCCAAGAAAAAAAATAATCTTTAAGTTTTTTTACTTTTCATGCAAGCTCTGGAGGTTAATAAAATATATAAAATTGAGTCAGTAGCACGATTGCTCAACCAACCCTGAAGTTTCCAAAAGACGTGAGATAAAGATCATCTAAGCTTATTCTGCAACCACAGTCACCCACATGATGAAATCAGTGGCCTTTAGTAGAAGTTAAATCAGCTTCTGGATGAAGACAGAGCATGTTTCAACAATACTATCAAGTAACTTTTAGACTTAAATTGGTATGAAGACAAAGACAACAGAAGAAGTACAGGTAGCATGGTGAGTTGACACACCATCTGGCTTTTCACCTCAACAGATGAGAATTGAAAGTCATAGTCAAAGTATGAATGAAATGAGTTTTCTGGTGTGATTCTTGTTCCTTTGTTCATGGTTCAAAATCACCGTGTAATTTTCTATGATTGTGATTGGTAGCTGTATTCAGATAGTCTGTAACTGTGCTAGAAGCTGTGGAAAATGAGAAAGTTACAACATCCATGTAGAAAGGTAAGGTTGCATGATACTTCTACATTTTTCTCCTTTCCATGGTAAACAGCTTTTTATTTTTCCAAGAACTTAAATCACACACAAAACAAGAAACAAAAGTAACAAGGACAAAGAGTCCCTCCTTCTCCCCAAATAACAGTAAAATGAAAGAGTAGAAAAAGGATTGGAAGGAAATGCTCTGTGACAGGTCTTCTTGAAGTTTTCAGGAAGCGTGAAGATTGTGTACATTTGAGAAGATAAAAAATCAGATTTAATTTAAACGCAGTTGATTTAAATTTCAGCTAATTAAGGCAATTATTACAATGCCAGTAGATAAATCTCTTCTTTTGCTGCTTGCAATGGCCTTCTGCCACTACTAACTTTACTCTCTGTTTAATTCTTGCAGGAAACTAGTAAGCCCAAGTTTATGCAAATAAACTTAATCATGTGGGTAGATAGGAACTGCCTTTTTGATGGCTAATACAACATATTACAAATGGATTAATTTCTGACCACACTGACTCGATTTCCAGAATGAATCCTGTCCGGAGGAAGAACTGTACAAGGGACATATACATTTGTAGGTCAGGAAAAAAAATTCACTGCCTGAGTCTTCATTCCACAAAGAGGCTGAAGAAATGTAGACTGGATTGGTATAAGAGAAACCATTAATTGCCACAGACAATGTAAACTGCATGTTTTCCCAGTAGGGTACACTTTGAACAAGTTTCTCTTTCCTTTCCGAGTGTCTTTCTGTCTTCCACTTCATCCAGAAATAATGGAGAAAATTACATAGACGTTAGTCAGTGCAGAACTATCAGCCCAGCATCAGAAAGGCTCCTTTGTTTAACTTTCCTGATCTGTCTTAAGCTTTATTTGATCTCATTTCCACTTTGCAAAGTTAGAAGCCCATTTCTCATTCTAAGAAGACCCACTTGCTCTCAGTGTTCTGAACTTCTTATAGTTCATAGGCTACCAGTGCAAGTGCTGGTCATTCCCACCCACAAACTTTTGCAATCTTTAGTCAACAAAATGCAGCTAAGCAGTAAGTTTGATAGCAAATATTTTCGACAGACAACAGTTAAATCAATTAAATCTGAAACAATGCATCAATCAGGTGCATTATTGTTCTTTTCTGACATGAAGACAATTGAAATGATAAGAGAGTGATTTTGTGCTAAATAAGAGATAACATATCCATGCCCACTTAAGCCTTGGAATTCAAATTAAGGTCCAGGAGTCAAAACAGAAAGCAATCAAAACACTTGTTTTTTTAGATTGTAGGCACTTACTTCAGGAAATCAGTAAACATGTAAATCCATCCTAGTTTAGGAAATATACTTGATTATGTACTTAACTATAAGCCAATGCTTATGTTCATTATGCAACATTTACTTCAAATTATTATAAACATGTGGCTGAGTTCGTTACCAGAAGAAACAATTTTCCAAGTTGCCGCTGGAACATCCGTTATCCAAACCTTGAAAATACATTGCCAGATTGAAAATTAAATGCACAGGATTTTAATGTTCCTCTTTGTTCAGGATTACAGTAGCTAATTTTTATACACTTATCTTCTGTTATATAGAAATAAATATGTTAATTCATGATGGTCTGAAATGGTGAATGGTATGAAATGCAATGAAATGGGGTGAATAACAGCAAAGTAAACAAGGATGCTGTAGCTTACTTAGGTTCATTTTGTAAACTGACCAGCACGTTTTCCATTGGCAGAAACCACTCGGGGCTGGGTTATCACACATGGGTAATGCGCCACATTCCTCTCATGCCAGTGTTGCATTCCTTACTGCTCTGGGTTGTAATCTGACGAGGTCACAGCAAACATAGCTTGATAGATAGCACAAAGCTAAAGTTACATGATCTTTTCTGTGAATGCATCTTCTGGGAGATACTGTTTAGGATAATAGATTATTCCAGAATCTTTAGGATGAACTATGACCCTGGTCTCCTGGTTATCAGAAATATAAGCACTAGAGGCTACTCATCCCATGTTTTTCCCCTTTTCACATAAGGTCTCCGAAGTATTTGTGTATGACCTGAAAGATGCCCCTTAACTTACTATAAACCTTAGAAAATACTATAACCCCAAATTCTGGATTCATAGCTGATTTAAACAAGGAAAATATAAATCTGAGCAGTCTTTCCCACTCTTGGCTATAAACAGAAATGGAAGAGATTTAAAGTCGGATCCTGCCTACTGCTTATGCTCAGAGACATATAGGGGAAAGAGAAAGAGATTTTTGCTCTAGCAGTTTCACTGGAAACTGTTTTTTTTTAATTGAGAAGCAATATTAAAGATACAAATCCAACACTGAATAATAAAACAGACACTTTGGTGCTTCGGTCTGACTAGAAAGTATTTTGCATGTTGTAGGATATTCATTTAAATAGGTTTATAGCTTTACTAGTAAGGAGAGATCCAAGTCTGCCACCGCATCACTTTACAAACTAAATGCTTCTACTGAATTAGATGGAACATCATCTATGAATAAACATTTATGCAATTAGATGTGTTAGTTTTGTAGAAGACAGTGCTCTCACCTAAGCAAACAAGATCAAATCGCAGAATTTCATTTAAACAAAAGTGAACATAAATTTGAAAAGCAGCAAATTTTTAATGATGAAGTTTGCACACACACAGATGTGTGAATTAATTTTCATAAACTTTTATACTTTAATATTCTTCTGACAAGTGAAAATAAGTTATGATTTAAAATTTGTAACAAACCCTTCACACAAAACTGATGTTGAAACAAGAAGGAACAGTGTACAGGAATGGGTAGGAAGAATTTATCTCCCAGTCCTTTCAAGTTCAGCTTCATAACTTAGATATTTTCACTTATACTTTTGTAAAAGCTCAAAAATCTGTAACTGCTTTTGAAATTTCGGGCATAGATATTCTATTTAAAGTCAGATTGAGTATCTACATTTTAAATATTCATATCATCTTCAGGACGTCACTATATGAAATGATTCATTACTTTCCTGATACTGAGTCAAGGAAACAGGTTGTTTTGTATTTTTAGAAGATATTCTGTAAAGAAAGGAAATATAGGGAAAGCTGAAGATACTAAATCAACACAATACTTAAAATTCTCATGTACAAGTTATAGCTTGAAGTTCTTTGTAAGAAATATAGCACGAGGATACTTGTTGTGTAATTAAAGGTCAGAAAGTCATTGCTATCCTATTATTTTCCTATTTTATGGTTTCTTTAAAAATCTTAAACTTCTAAAAAAATTAAAAAGCCATTGAAGTAAGTGTTTTTTCAAAAATCATACCATATGGGGAATGACATTTTAGCCAGGAATATATAGCATTTTTAGATGATACAGTGGAATGGTGCCAATTTAGCTCAATGGAACGATGTCAGTTTACATAAGAAGATTTGGCCCTTTGTAAGAAAGAATCAAATATTCAGACATGATGAAAAATATTTTGACTGAAATAGTAGGTATGGTTGAAAAGGTTCATGTTAAAACAGTAGTAGATTTTTTTTTCCAATAAACTATACCCTTTTTTTAGTTTTTAAATAAAAAAATAGAAATTTTAAAAATATTGTTTGTCCAGATCATAATGCAAACATGAGGATGGAACTTTTCTGTTAACGAATCAATCCTTATTTATGTTTTTCAATGAAAAATATTAAAGCATAAAAAGAAAAGTTTCAATTACTACAAATTATCTTTCTTAAGATGATATTCTTTAGGCCAAAATGTTGATTTTTTCATTCAAGCTGAGCACATTTTAAACTCTGATTTGCAAATGTCTGTATATGTAACCAAACCTTTATTCACACAATGAGTCCAAATGTAAGGCAGACAACTACTCACAAGGGTAAATTTATGAATATACGTACATGTTTTTGCAGACTCCAGGAGCTACTGGAGGTAGCAATGCAGGTAGTAAAAAAAGCATTGTTAAAATATTAATGTAGAGCATGGCATGAACTAGAGTAGATGTGAAATAGATCATGCAAAGCAGATAAATCCCAGCTGACTATAAGTTTCCCTTCTTGTGAAAAAGCTAGAGAGATACTATCTTTTCCTTATGAGTAGGCTGTTACAAAAAATTAGTGAAAGCTAAATCTCAGTTGACATAGTATAAGCTACAGATTCCTGAGTTACGGCAGAACACTTTACTGCCATTTTCATTTCTTTAGTAATCATGAGGGAAAAGACTTTAGCCTTACCTTCAAAGATACGTTTGATATTTTGCTTTCTGTTTATTCTTATTCTCAATTTTGTATTGTCAGAAATAGTAGTGGATTTCCTTCTTCTGTCTGCCAAACTCTCCTAAAGTTTATTTAGTTTTAATATACCAGAGTTTAAACTTAACCTGAAATTTTAGTGGGAAATATACTTTTGAATGCTTTATTCTAGAATTCTAGCTTTAGAATTAAGTATTAATTCACCTATTTTGAGTATGTGTTGAAATTGTTTGATTCATCATAGTTAAAAGAATAAGTTGAGATTTCTAAATTAAAAAAAACAACTAAAATCAGACTTAGTAATCTTACTAATAATAATGATAGGAACTCTGAGCTGTTTACAGGTAACAGCTGATAGAGCATGATATATATTTTGAGATAGATGAATCTGCATACCTACTTTTTGAGGAAGAATGTTTAGAAGTCACACAGATATCAATTCTATCATGAAATATCTCACATTTTTAGAATATGCATGTTGCACTGATATGTCAATTCTGATTTACTTTCTGGAAATTTGGGGAAATAGTTTGTACACATGCTACTTCAGTTTTGACAAAACTGTATCAAGCTGAATTGTTATACAAACACCATCAATGGCTTATCAAGAAACTTAGTAGCAAAGCACAAAGGCCTGTTGAACATTGATGTAAGGCACAGGAGTTATATTAGTGATCCACGTGACCTCATGTGAGAAGAAGAGTAAAATCTTAGGAAATCAGAATACAAAATGAAAAGAAGTTCACTCAGAATTTAGTACATTTTAGGTCAAATACAGCCCTAGAAAAAACAGATGCAATTTCAGACATTTCACTCTGGCTGAAATTGCCTCTGCTGTCATCCAGTTGCTGATAACTTTTTGCCTCATTATAAACATTCCTGAATTGTCCTCCAGGGAAATGTGTATCTGTTGAAGGGGAGGGAAATCAATGGCAACGATTACAAGTTTCTTCTGCCAGATACAAGTCTTTTATACATTATTCCTAGGATTCTGAATAGTTTTCTGAAATCTAGAATCTCTTTAACATTACCAAAGCTGAATTTTCCACTGAATTAGGTACATCCTTAGCATTTTCACTCATAACAATTTGATTTGCACATTGTTGAAGTCACTGGAAGGCAACCATAAAGGCTAGCAATAGTCTAAGGTTCATCTCTTAGCATCATCAACCTCTAGAGCACATGAGGAGACTGGTTTCCTCCTGACTTGAATCAAAATATCTAAAATTAGATTCTTGTTTGGAAATGGCTTCTAGAGAAGCTTTTTTTTCCTCACAAATGATTAGAGAGAAATTCAATGGAAATAACCGTCCTTAAACTAATGCTAACCTTTTGACACTTTTTCATTCTTCTTCCTCCTTTCCCTGTTAAAATACTCCCCTATCCTGTGTGCATTTTAATTTCATGTTAGGCAGGATTTCAATTGTTCTGTATATGCACAATGCTACTCCTCCCAAGTATTTCCTTGTACTTAATTACTTTATAGTTTAGGATCCTAGATTCAGCTGAATGCATGCTGGTTTTCTTCCACAGGTCCTGGAAGCATTTCTTCCTGCCACCTTCTCTATACATCTCAGATGTTTGTAGGCTGATTTAGCTCACAAACCCGGCAGAAATATCAATCATACTTTTTTATTGCTAGATCAATTTTCTGCCAAATACTTAATTGAATCAGGTCTCTTAAGAGAGAATGAAGCTCCTCTCTTAGGAGCTGAATGAAGCAGCAGGACTCCTTGGCCAGGAGGGAAGGTGAGAGAGTGAGGAGGTCACTGTGTTTTTTCAGCAGTGGCGTAATACTATGTCATGATACAGTTTGGTCGGGCTATCTATTCCAGCTGCTGGACTAGACACTGTGACTTTGTTTAAGAAGTTACCATGTGAAGTTACCAACTCTGGAGACTCACTATTGCTCTTTCTATCTTCTCAGATTCTCTAGATTTCCTTTGACCATCCCATATACAAGTTTGGTAAGATAAGCAAGGGAAAAATGTAATGAGGAAAACCTGTTTGAGGGAAGCTATTACCTGAAATATATATATTTTTGTATATTTAAGGCAAATTATAGTTATGTGATGAAAGGCAGTAATGATTCAAATAGCTCATCATGAATTTTATGAGACAACACCTACAGTCATCAACATAATGAGTTGGTTGGGTTTTAAGTTTGTTTGTTTTTTTTAAAGTAAAATACTATGTTACAGTATGTATTAAATCACTGGTAGCCCCTGCTTGAATGTGTTCCTTCCCTAGATACTGGCACAAGCACTGACCTCAGGCTATGAGAATTAAAAAACATAGGCCCTGATGCAGGACAATTCTATAAATACATTCTGTTCATAAAAGCCCATAATATTAGTAGATACTGAAAAAATCTAGCCATAGCAAAAAATAAGAATACCTGCAGTGTGGATACAACAGGCATAGTTGCTGCTAGTGAACTGCATAGTTCACTTTGACCTGAGGACATTTATTGGATCACAATGACTATAGTCTTTCTTGCACCTCCCGAGAAATCTGCCTCAATAAATATCAATAGGTATTTTGGTAATGAAATGGATGCACATAAGCATGGGATTACAGTCCTGAATACATACGCTTTACAGCCTTCCTTGTTTCAAGATACTGTAAGAACAATGTTATGTTGCTTGTGAATCAGAAGGATGGAGTATACAACAGCAGCTAAAAATATATATTTCTAATTGCAATGAGTAAAAAGTACAGTAAAGCAATAATTTATGGAAGAATAAATAGGTTTGTCTCTTAATCATTCTTGTCAAACTCATTCTGTTCTGGGCACTACTGTCACAGCCTCTTGTTTTTATTGTAGGGTCTGTCTATTCCTGTCCCACTCTTCCCCACAAGTTTCTGTTCAGGAAACCTGTGATTTGCTTATGACAGGATTAACACCTGAATTTAATCTATAGTAAAACCAGAGAGATGCCTAACTGTATTTAAAATATTATTTACTAATTCTCAAAATAATCTTGTTGTAGGTATCTTGATTGATGTTAGAAACATCTTAATAGACATTGTTAAAACATGACCATTTAGTCTCCCTCACACATGTAGACGGAAGAAATAAAGTGCCATGTTGATGAAAAATAAAATGGACAGAAGTAAGTAATTAGGTACAGAAATGTAAAGACATTAAGAAACTAGATGGTCAATTAATTAATAACTAATGAAATGTCACAATCTTTTTCTTTATGAACCAACAATATGCTCCCCTGCACCCTTTTTAATAATTGAATATGAGTTGGTTTAAAAGTTAATGCATTAAAGATATATTTGGTAATGTCAATAAGTCGGTATTCTTCTGCCTTGTTCTGCTGCTGTCTAATTCACCACAATTGTGCTGTACTTCATTAGCTTTCATTTTGCTTTACAAGAAGGTGAAATTTATTGTGAGCACATGTTAAATAGTGTGACTTCAGCTTCCTGCAACGGGTGAAGTAATGATTAAAAAATATGTCTGCAACCTTATGGCCAGTTGGAGGGATGCCACTAATGTTTGAAAAATAATGGTCTTGGGTGATGCATCGTTACGGTGGCGGGTGTTGGTGTGTCAGTCATTTATTCCCTGTGGTAGAAATTGCATATGGGGAAGGAAAGAAAGCGTCATATGATTGGCATTTCTAAGTCTAACTTGTCTCATTCTAAAAAACTGTCCTTGCTTCCCTTCTGAGAGAAAAACAAAAGCAGTGTTGATTTGGCCACAGTGAAAGTCGTTAGCTTAAAGAAGCCTGGTTTCTGTGTCATTTATGTAAATTTAGCAGGGAGTGTGTGAGTATGAGACCAGAAAGAAGTTATTCTAACATTACTTCACTTTCCATTTTAATGAATAAAATGCTACACCTGGAGTTTATTAATATATGTATCTTTGCACACTGTCTTTGATACCGATGCCACTCAAACTTGTATAATTTTTCTAAGACTGCAAAAGATAGTTATTAACAACATGTGTACATTGTACTGTCACAGAGATAGTAACCATAATTATAATCAAATATTAGTGTAAAAGTTTTCTTTTGAAATTTCTACACAAAAAATCCACAGTCTTTCATGAAATTCACAGTGGAATTCTACACATATAAGAACAGAAAAAAAATTGAGTCACTCAAAAATAAGTCTGTACGGTATATTCAGTGAATAAATAGCCATTTTATCACACAAGTTAGCATTGGCCTAGGAGTTCACATTTGCTGCAGTGCAGTCCAGAAGAGAATGAATATTCTGTGAAAATATAGCTCAGGGTGCACATTCATAAGTGAAACATATGAATGATAAGCTAAAATATAAAATTCAAACAATATTTGACAGAAGAGTACAGCAATATAGAACATAAGTGGTTTAAACAGTAAAAAAAATAAAATGGGTATATTATTTTATGAAGGTACATTTTTACCTACAGAGGAAGACAAACTGAACTGATTAGGGCTGTTTAATAAAAAAATCTCACAAACACCCCCTCCAATAACTTCCTAGAAAAAATTTGCCATCTTCTTCCGTAGAAATCATGTATATACTTAACAAAAATAGTATATCATATCTTATTTAAGATTAAAAAATATAATATTAGAGATTACATTGCTTTTGATTAGATTGATTTTGTTAGAAATTGAGTTTTTTGTAGGCTAATGAAGCATCAAAAGCACAATCAAGGTATTAGGTCCTCATTCTCATAAATTATTACATAGTTTGGAAAATAAATAATATGCATTGTTTTTAAACGGAGAAGAAAACAGACTTCCTACATTGTGACTGAATACTTCGACTATATTTTAAAAAGCAACTACAAGAAAGGAAATAAAATACTCTGTGGAAGATACACACTGCCAGTAAAGAAGAGTGTGGATACATCATACAAAATAAAATTTTAAAAAGGAGAAAGCAAACCCAATGCCATCCTCTCCAAACTTATTAACATAGAATCACAGAATCATGGAATGGTTTGGGTCAGAAGAGATCGTAAAGATTTGTTCCAACCCCCCTGCCATAGGCAGGGAGACCTGCCACTAGATTGGGTTGCTCAAAGCCTCATCCAAACTGGCCTTGAAAACCTCTTGGGATGAGACATCCAAGACTTCTCTGAACAGCCTGTTTCAGTGCCCCAATCCCCTCACAGTAAAAAAAAAATCCCTAATATCTAATCTAAATCTCCCCTCTTTTATCTTAAACACTTCAGCTACCTCATCCTACCACTAGACTCCCTGATAAAGAGGTGATGTTGTTGGTGTGGGTTTTGTCTTATTGACTAACAGATTCTTCCATCATGATAACAATCAATTCAGTTCTAGCATTCTTGACAGAAATTGTTCATTCTTCAACCTAACTCAAAACAGCTGCTATCATCTTCCTAGCCTGGAGCTGTAATGTAAATGATCAAGCCCTCTTTGGACACCTTTCTGGCTTACCATTTTCCACTGTATCAGACTGAGTTCTGGTTCCGTAATTATCACTCCCTCTTCTATTTGCCCCCTCCCCACTTACCAGCCTACTCTGATTTCCATGCTACTCACCCTATCAGCCTCAAATACGTTTTATTCATTGCCCTTTAAACCCAACTTTCTATAAAATAGAACATATAAACAAAGTTCTTAAATAGAAAGAGAAAACCTAGAGGTGACAGTGAGGTAGTGCTCAAAATCCTCTGTAGCATGAGCTGGAAAAAATGTCTTATCAACCCCCGTACCTATTCTGGCAGTTCGGTTTCCCAAGAGCAGCTGCTAAACTAACTGCAGAAAGAAGTGATACGTATCAGCTCTCTTTAAAAATCCAAAGCAATTTGACTGAAATATTTTAAAATAGTTAACAAAAGCTCACACAGATATAATGTCCTCTTTTGGAAATTTACTCTCATTTTAGCTGTTCGCTTTTTGATCAAATGATTACATCAAAAAAAAAGGATTAGCTTGAGTTTAGCCAAGGAGTGGAGCAGAGGAAAATCTGTGTGTGATAGTTACATTGGTACCAGAAGCTACAAGTAGGCTGTTTTAAGCTCTTTAACCGTCAATTATTTCTACTTACTCAGATATAAATCTTAGTACTTATGGTGTAGTTTTTGCTGCTCCTGACCTTTACAATCAAGGAAATCAGATGACAATGAGTGTTAAGTATGCAAGGATTTATACCATATCTGAGTCAGTGAAGATATCTGAGTAAGAGCAATGGCAGAACAGCTGCAAATGAGACCCCTTAATAATATTTTCATCCAAGACTCTCAAAGCACTTAAGGAGCAGTTAGTTAATACGAATGCAAATAAATATCACAGACAAATGGAAGAATTATCCCAGGTAATGTAAAAATATTTTTATATTTTATATATAAAATATATATAGCTTTTATTTTTTATATACTATATATATTTTATATATATTTTATATATATTTTATATATATATTATATACTATATATATATATACACTATATATATACTATATATATATTTTTTATATACAGTATGTGTTTGCTTATTTTCAGAACCACCCTGAGAGGAAATAATGTGTCACTACTTTAATTTTATGGACAAGAAACCAGAGCAGGGGCAGCTTTGGTAGTTGCATCAGGGCAATTGTTAGGTCAGGTGTGAAAGGCAGTTTATCATGTTTGAAAAAAAGGAATGTAGATATCTCAAAAAATGTACTACAAAGAAATATTTGATGCTGACAGAACAGAATTTTCAAAATAAAATAACATTTCCTCCTCAGCCAGTGGTTAAATTTCTCCAAGCTAGGCAACCATAAATTCAAGAAGACTGAAAATATGCAAACCACGTAATTTCATTGCTGTAATAGTTCCATTTTAAGGGTAGCTTTTTCCCCTGTTAGATTATCTTTCCCTTTCCTATGGTAAACCAGTGCAGGCTGTCAATTAGGATCATAAATAATCTCATCCCAGAACTTCTGCTATTCAGTTAAGCTAATGACTTGATTGCAGGCAGCCCAAACCTCCAGTGATTTTTCCTTTCTACAACCCTGGCAAAGGCTTCAAGACTTCCTGACTATGATAAATAAAAATTTAACACACTGCTTACCAGAGATCAGGTGGAGTAGGTATGACATTGCAACACTTTACTACTATCAGTTTTATTTTTCCTTTTTTTTTTCAGTTCATAGTATCCCAATATTACAGTGAAACTCTGAATTCACACTGGAAGTCTCCAATATACTAATTTTTTCAAAATCAAACCCATAATTTTTAAAATACTGTATTTAATAAAAATTACTGGATGGTAGTTTTTATGACAAAGCTTAAATCCATAACTGATCTACAAAATGGAATAAAGACCTTATTGCAAAACAGGAAAACATTTTTTTTTTACCGCTGACAAGTTGTTTGTGAATACTACTGGACAGGTACATCTTTGTTTATGCTGAGAATGAAATAAATTAATTTCACACTTCAAAGCAAATAAAACCAGACTTTAACTCCCTTAAATAGCGGGTAAGCAGCAAATATTTCAATAGATATATGTTTTTAAATAGGAAAAAGAAAAATAATAACCTTGCTTACTTTGCTGGCTTTGGTAGTTGGATGTGAAAATCTTTTTTACCAAAGGCTTTATGAATGGCAGTGCTTCACACAGGGCCTAAATATTGACAGCTGTTCTAGTGATACCGTGTGTGTGAAATAAACACAAGTTTAAAACAAATTTGTATTGATTTCTGCTATTGATTCTATCACTTCTTACTGTCTGGCACGTATCATACCTAACTTCTGTCCTTCATATGAAGTGCATTCGTTTTGCCCACTGTTCCTCTTGTAAGTACTTATATTTCTTCTTAAGAATCAGCCCAAGTCTTTGAGCTGGATAAAGGCAATTGTTAAGCACTGGCCAAACTAAAAAATGGATTATGAAAAGAAATATTGAAAAGATTTCTACTCTGGTATGCGTAGTATATATATGAAAGAGACAACCAGTGGTTGACTAAACTATCAATGATACAAGACTCGTTTCAGTTATAATTTGCAATTCCTCATTGAGTTCCCTCTAAATGTTAGTTTGAGTCTGAGCTAATTTGAATATCAAAAGAAACAATTCCCTGACAAAATCATCCTTTTTGAGGAGTGAATGAAAAAATAATTTCTACAGCCTAAAAATGTGACATATAATGAAAGACATGTTGGCACCAGTGTATGAGATTTAAAGGTGCCACATTTTATATGTCTTTTTTTTAGATATAGTTAATTAAATTAGTCTTTTGAGACAGAAGCCCGTTTCATCAGCAACACTAATTTTCTGTGTTTATAATTTTTAAGCTCTAGGAAAATTCAATATTGTATTATCTTTCTAAAAGTAATGATAAAATGTATCCTTAACTGACTAAAACCGAACAAAAATTTCATAAGCAAGGAGACCTAATTTGAACATGAATGTCATGAATAAATGCTGCAGTGCTTGTACCATACCAGTTCTTTCACAGAACTTTTCCTAATATATTGGAAATACTTCCACTGAGGTGCTCACTGAGTTGCTAAGCACAATACCAATCTGTAAACATTCCGCAGACAGTAATTTGCATTAGTTCCACATAATGTACAGCAGCATTAATTAATAGAGTGAGTAGTGCCCGTACATCTGTTAGTTATTAGTCTTTACTCTAATTCATTAGATCTTTATCATTTACCTGAGCAGCCCATCAAGTATGGGAAAAGGAGACCTTGGCTCATGTCATCTGCAGGATAGAAAAGCCTGGAATATTAAATTCTCTTTTGTATGCCCATCTATTTTATATGATCAATGATCTGAAAAAGTTTGGTACAGATCTTTGAAATTGTTCTATTTTTTTTTTAACTAAAAATTTGAAAATCATCTAAGTCTAATCTGTGCAGCTGCTGTGAAACTGTGATAAATACCATTAGAGACAGTTTAAATTAATGTGTGCTTAGGAACTTTCTGATATAACCAACTGCACTGCATTCCTTAAGGTTGCCTTCAAGTTTTGGCCCAGATCAGAGCTGACAAAAATTGCTGTTAGAATGATACAATGAATCTACACATCTGGTTGAGTGCTGTGCTTGTTTTTCTCTGGTGAGTATAAGTCATAGATTTACATTTAACTGATATTGTTCTTTCTGGTTCAGCATCATCTTTTATTTTGTATGCATCTCTCAGGTAATGAAATTTAGATGGAATGTAAAGACTTTGCTTTCATTTGGAAATATGCTGAGAAATGTTATTTCACCAACAGACAACAAATTACACTGTATAGCACTGCATATTGCATATATTAATTCCAAATCATCTCTCCACCCTCCAGTTTTGACCGTTAGCTCCTTTGGCAAATAATCTCACTGTCCATCTCAAAAGTGAGGGTATCACAGACACTTTTAAATATTTATGACAGTATTGTTTTGGAGTGAATTTGATTTATCCTCATGGAAAGTTCTTGAGTCTTGTTGGAATCACACAGACCTGAAAAGCTTTCCTGAAATGTGCAAGGTTCTCTTAGACTGAAGAGATTTCAGGATTGTCACTATATATCTTATCAAAACAGGTAATGGTTGAGACAAGCGGCTTTCAACAAAGAAAATTTATTTAATTAACGGACCAGAAATTTAATGGTTAGTTGTTCTTGAGACTTCAGAGATAAATCTATTTCCACTGACATACCCTGCAAGGAGCCACATATATTTGGCATATCTCTTGGCTACAGATATGAAAACAGATTGAGGTGACATAGTAACACAATTTCAGAATATTCGACCAACATGCTGAAACTATGAAGGAATGGCTTATACACTAAAAATTAACAACAAAACCTAAAATCAGAATACATTAAATCACCTGAATTCTAGGTCTGACATAGTGGTATAAAAAGGACTTTTTTTCACATTGGCCAATATTCCTACACAAACAAGCATGACTCTTCCCAGGAAAGTGATGCTATCAATGACTTACCTACACAGGCAGGCTTCACTCAGCCATATAGTGCTAGACAGTTGATGGTACATAGGAACTGCATGTAAACGTACAATGCATTTTAATTTATGATGAGTAGTTTCTTGCAGGCATAGAGGAGCTTTCTCAGAATTATATGTTCATTATTAATTGGGATATAGCTCATGTTCTTTTGTATCACTGGCCCCGCTGGGAGGGACTGTGCAGCATGTGGTGGAAACTTTATGAAAATTTGCTGAGTGTCATTGCAATTCTGCAATGAGATTATAACTAGAAAATGCAATTAATTATCTCCCAAATGAAATTTTTATGTTTGCAAGGTACGCAAACAAAACAGTAGTCTATGCCACAAAGTTGGCAACATGAATTTCCAGCCAGGTAGACGTTACAGCAACAGTTGATATTTCACTCTGAAGCTGCGTGTCAGCAAGCCAGCGTACTACTCCACAACTTTTGGCACAGTTGTTATTTGAACATATAGCCTTACATTTGAAGATGTCTCAGCAGATAGAAAAGAAAGTGAGAGGGAAGAGGGAAATATGGGGAAAAAAGGGCATGGATAGATGACTATTGCAAGATAGGAACAGAGAAGACAGGTTGCCTTTCTGAAAAAGAAAACCAGAGGCCTGAACTAGGAAATAATGAACACAACTTTAAAAGCTCATATGCCAGATCATGCTCCAGTGATTTTCTTCATAGCAATGCATTCTGAGAATTTTAAAGGCTGAAAGGCTAGCTGGCACTAAAGATGAGACACAGTCCACTTCAGAGAGAACTTGGCTGTTTTTATACATTGGAGACTGTACATTGGAAAAGCCTTTTTGACTATTGAGTTATTGTTAGTCCTGGAGTCTGTGCTTTTTTTAATCTCTGCAGTAGCTTTCAGAGGAAAGTGCAGGTTGATGCTTAGGCCCTGTGGCAAAATCCTATTTATTCCTTCATAGTTTAGAGGTCTGATCTTTGGTTTGGACTTCCTGTGATTCATTTTCATACTTGGCAATTCCATTTTTAATCAGGCTTAGCTATGCCTTTATCATGACTAGAGAATATCTTTGTTGTGATTTCTTTTCTGCAGGGCTTTGCAATCTTGACTCTTCTGAGAGGACAAATAAATTTAGGACTTCTGCATAGGTCCAGCTGAAAAGATATC
The DNA here is from genome assembly GCF_017976375.1 of Cuculus canorus. Taxonomy (NCBI): domain Eukaryota; kingdom Metazoa; phylum Chordata; class Aves; order Cuculiformes; family Cuculidae; genus Cuculus; species Cuculus canorus. The sequence goes on along the minus strand of NC_071403.1, from coordinate 55,988,869 downwards.
AAAGCACAGTACAGGACTAGAACAAAGTCCTAACTACATTGATTCCAGGCACAAGCAAAGGCAAATATCCCAAGCCTTGATGCCAGCTTAAAAAAGGAGGATAATGTTCAATCAGCTTCATCCCAAGTAAATCCAGACCACTCACATAGAGATAATAAACACACTACAAAATGAACCTCTTGCTGTGTGTAGAAGGGCAGAAAGAACGAAGATTTGAAAAATTGTCCCTTAAGATTGGAATCCTTGGAAAAGCATATGTGGGGACTAAAGTCTCAATAGTGTAAGAAATGTTACTTATTATTATTCTTTATGTGTTTTACTGGAGCTTCAATTATGGTTCAGAATCTCCGTTGTGTAAAGTGCTACAAACACAGGTAAACAAATCATACATGTGTCAAAAGGCAAAATAGATGCGGTGGTGGACATAAAGAAAAGGCTAAATGTTCAGCACAGATGCATACGTCATTTAAATGTGAAAATAACTCCTGACAGCAGAGACAATGGTGATTCCTATCACAGTGTCACTTTAGGTTGAATTTGTACTAATTTTGATACGGATCAGACTCAGTCTTTTCAAACTCTCATCATTATACAGTTTTCTTCAGCTTTGGATCTGAATTTCATTTTATGTCCTAAGTTTTATTCATACAGTCTGGCAACAATTGAAATGTTGAATTGTGAAAATAAGATGATTCTAAATTTTTAAAGTATCATAAAATCATATAATTGTTTAAGTTACAAAAGACTTTGAAGACCACAAGTCCAGCTCTTAACCTAACACTGCCATGCCACTCACAGTCTATTAAACACCTCCAGGGATTATGACTCAACCACTTCCCTGGGCAGTCTGTTCCAGTGCAGGAGAACACCTTTAGTGGAATAATTCTTCCTGATATCCAAACTAAACCTCTCCTGGTGCAATGTGAGGCCATTTCCTCTCTTCTTATCACTTGTTACTTGGCAGAAGAGAGTAACACCCACCTCATTACAATCTCATTTCTGAATACTTGTAGACAGAGTTAAGTCTCCCCTCAGCCTCCTTTTCTCCAGATTAAACAACCCCAGTTGCCTCAGCTGCTACTCATAAGACTTGTGCTCCCGGCCCTTCACCAGCTTCATTACCCTTCTTTGGACATGCTGTAATACCTCAACGTATTTCTTGTAGTAAAAAGGGCCCAAAACTGAGCATGGTGATATGGCCTCACCAGTGCCTTTCCCTGACTATTGGATCATTTGGGGGTTTGTTTCATTTGCTATTATTTTTAAATTGTTTTGCATTATTGAGAGACAGCTGCAGTAACAAAACTCTTTGATGCTGATAGGTGTTAAGCTCCTACTGATGTCATTAGGAGACACATGGAATCAGCAATCCTCAGGTTTCACCCTACAGTCTTTATTGAGTTGACAAATATAGCCAAAGCCTGTGGGAGGAGGAAACCTTTGCAAATCTCTGCAGTCTCAAATGTTACACCAATGACAGTCTTTAGTAATTACAGAGCTAACTTCTCTGAAGATCAAAATGCAAATTGTGGGTTTGGTATAAGCTGCATGAAGTTCAAACAAATTCCTTGGTAGTATAAGAACAAAATGTTACTACCAGCCTACAATGTTAACAGAAATTATATTTATAATATCAATCAACAGAGGAATTTTATCAAAATCTAACACAAAAAATGTGTAAGCACTTCCTTCTGCAGCCTTTCTCTAAAACTTTTAGGATGTTTTTTTCACCTTGCTGATCTCTTTGATTCAAAGATAAATTTAATTAAACATAAAATCCATTTGCTTTTAAAGAATAAGTAAATAAAATCTGAAGGAATATAAAACAAGAGGTATCAGAGAGGATAATGGTTGCTGGCACGGGTTATTTTCTGTTAATTAAATGGCAAGTGTGCAGAACAAAACATAAACTAAGAACCCATTCAATATTATAGTACCAATATTATGCCATGATTTCTACAGGTACTTGATTTTCAAGACACAACAGACTATGGTGCTTTATTATTTTTTTTATTCAAAGTAATAGAATAATTTTGAGGAATAAATGCAGTAACTGTGGCAATAAAATACAGTATTTTCTTCTGTCTGGCATGACACTGGAAATTTTTGGTTTTCCTCTTGCACAAAGTAGTAATTTTATCAACATGTTCTACTTTTTCATTTTCTTGGTCTTAGTAAAAAGAGTTGAAATGACTAATAAAACTACTTCCTTGACACAGACATTGTACACATTACTTTCTGGAGCCACCTATTTGATGGAAATGGTTGTGACCAAACATTTGGAACATGGTATCATGTCCTAGGATACTGTATAATGATGCTTAAGGTTCTTGAGATTTGTCTAGATATCATAGTATGAAGCACTACTAAAAATATATTATGCTCCTTTCACAGTCATGGGCTTCAGACATGATCCCTTCTTAATGATCTTCTGGAAACATAAACAATCCTAAGATAAACATTTAAGCTTTCTTTTTAAATGTACTTGCTGTTATGTTCTCTGCTAAAACAGTTTATTTTATAATAATAGATTATCTAAACATCATGTTGACTTGTCAAAGGTGAAAACTTCCCCTCTTAGCATCTGAATAAGCAATTTAATATAGAAATATTATATTAGAGGTAAGGATAGAGAAGGGGTGGTTCATTTGTTCATCTCTCCTCAGTGGCATAATGGGTCTTCTGCTATGTTTTCCAAAGTTTATAGGAAAAGTCCTCTAGTTTTGGAAAACCTAGGTGACTGTTCCTTCAAGAGATTTTTCTGCAGACTGAACTATCAGAACATCAACAACTAATTCCCTGATTTTGGTCTGATGTATCCTTTTCTGAACATTATCCTTTCACCCATCATTATAGCCCCATGGTATCAATCCACATTTTTATCTTTCTTTAATCTGCATAGAATTAAAATATTTGTAAGCTGAAGTCTTGCATTTTCAGAAGTATTCTTACAGTCTTTCTTCATGTATCTGTTCCTCCAGCTCTACCAATAAACTAGGATTTTTATTGCTTTTTTTTTTTTTTAGGTGGTCTGCCTTCAGAAAAAAATGGTTTTTAGCTGATAACCTCAGTTAAGAAATGCATCAAAGATAGTGACATCAGATGCATACATGAGAGACTGAGAGTTTCTTAGGTCTTTAGAATCTTTGTCTACACAAATCAAATCAGCAATTTTTGTCCTCTACAGTACATTGCAAACTTATTTACTGCCCACCATCACCCTGGATTGTTTTAATCATTGCTGGGTTTTAGACTATTCCCCACTGTCACTAATTGCGGTAAGGCAGCTGGATAGAAATGAAAACGCATAAAACTGCAACAACTTTCCTCCTGTTATCAAGTCTGAAGGGTGCTACTAGAGCTGAAAAATTAATAGTACCAATCTGGGACCATGTGTGAGCAGAGTACCAGAAGATGCATTACTTACAGTGCTTTTCCATAGCTGCTTCTATCTGCCAGTGTCTGATTAAGCCCTAACTACAGTTATTGCTGCCTTTCCCAGGATGTGTGCAGGCACGTAACAGCAGATATACCAACTGCTATTTCTCTGAAATTTTACCTCTTTACTACTTGCATGGTACAGTGATCGCTGGCAGCACAGCAAATCAAAATTTGCATCTTTTGCTAGTTCAGTAACTTGGCCTGATAAACGCTGCAAAATTTAATTGAAAATGAGTATCTCTCATCCCGAATTTCACATTATCTACCACCCAGTATTGAATAAGTGATGTTTCACTTCAATCCTAAGTGACTGCTTGCGAGGCACTATTTTTATGACTAAGGATCACTGAGATTAAAAAATTATTGGCTCAGGTCTATTGTACTTGTGTCAGAATGTGTCAACAAAAAACCAAGACAGAACTGGAGATACTGAATTACACATGCAGAGAACTAGCTCTGCGTCTGATCATCTATGTGTTCTATAGGGCTACTTAAAATATGATATTTACCTATGAACTGGACAATGTAGTTGTGGGTTTTGACCTAAAGAATGACACTGATATATGACCTTGCTTCCAGTAAAACATCAAAATGTTAATTTTAGTGTGAGGCATCTTTAAAAAGGGCAACATAAAATAATCAGTAGTAAATGCTGAAAGGGTATGGCTTTGTCAACATGAGACAATGCCAAGAAACCGTATGAGAAGCACAGATCAAAGACAGGAAGATAAATTATAGCAGATAAAGGAAACTATAAAAATATTTTCAAGATAGTTCATAGATATTGAACTGAGGAAAACTGCAGTTTCTGAATGGAATCTAATTCTGAACAACAGAATAAAACTATTCCAAAACCAGCAATTAGAGTTGGTTAACCACAGCTTTCATTTCCCAACATTTTAAAAACTTCATTAGCAGAACAGGGTGACAAAGGCAGGCCAGATTCTGGTTTGCACAATATATTGGACTTTAAAACTCAGTTAGGGTCATCCAGAAATATACATATACATATGTATATATATACAAATACACACACAATAAATTCACTTAAGAGATTCTGGTGAAACATTTTGATACAGCATAACAGCACGGCAAATGTAATGTCCCTGTTCTTCAAACGAGCTCAGTAGTTAGGTACTGTTCTGTGGATACTGAAGACCACTTCCAGTTCTCAGAGAACTGTCACTGAACCACCCATAAATTCACACTCACCGCCTTTCAGAGCATTACTTTCGAGCAGAAGCAGCTCTGAATCTAATATTTATGTAATTTGCTTTGATTTGATACTAACATGTCAATGAAAATAATGCAGAACAGACTGAGAGCAAGACACTCTTCCGTGTAACCTCTAAGCTCAGCAAACCTTCCCATTCCATATAACATGCTGGCTCAGGAGAAAACTAAGCCTGTTTCCATGCCTTAATGAGCAGCAAGTGTTAGAAAAGGGTTTGGTAATGATAACAATTCCTTGTGGCCCCTGTCTGTCAAGGATGCTTAGGAAAAGTCCATAGTTTCCATTGTTTTGTTTCTGTTCATACTATTGAACAATGAAATGAAACATGTTCACCTGGTTAAACCAGGACCTAATAATTCTCAAATACTTTTTCTTTCAATTTTTTTTTCATTTATTTACTGAGTAAAAAATATTGCTCTAGCTGTGCCAGATCCAGCCTAACATAAATTATTTGCTAATTAGTACAAAAATTCCTAATGAAAGTAAATACTGATCTCATCAAGATTTTAGCATCCTTTTGAAAACAACGCTTTAAATGTACTGAATTGTTCTCCAAAACAATAGCATTTCCTTTTTAAAAGTCAGAAGCCGGGGACTGTATTTAAGCAATCATTCACTCTATCAAAAAAACAACAAAAAGATTATATCTAATGGTCCCAACTCTGAGACCATGTTCTTCAACTTAAGCTTATATACAAATGTTTGGAAAACACTCTTTGAAAACTCATTTTCATTAGCTATTATGTCTATGGCTGCTCATATAAAAAATTATTACTAGCATAACTTATCTTTTCAAACAATTTCACTCCAAATTATAGAATTTGATTTTTTTCTCTGGGGAAGCAAAGGGCTATTTCCCTTTACAGAGGAAGTTCCTAATCTAGTATAGAAAGTGCCTGCAAGTCTACCTCGTGTGAATACAGCTATGCAGGTCAAATGGTTTCAATTTCTTCCTGTATTGAGCTAAAGAGGTTGGAGACTTTATGATAACAAATCTCTATAGTAATATAACCTATTAGTACACATAAAAAACACCAGTACACACAAGGAACAAATCGTAATACTCTCCTTTGCTACTTGAAATGTAAATGAAGAGAAATTTTACTTTTAATCCTAGCCATTGCTTTGACCTCACTCCCCACATGACTCCTTGAGCTGGCACTGGGAATGTGGCTGGAATGAATAGCTGGTGTCTTGGGACAGAAAACAGGCAGTGGTAAAGGACTTCTCTTTTTTTTGACAGCAGCCCATATTTATACTAGACATTAACTATTGGATAACCAAAGGCCTATTTATAAAATGTACAAAAGCAGTCCATAAAATTCTTCTGGAACTGACCTGATCATTTCTGTATGCAGCATAGACTTTTTGGCTGCGTTCAGTAAAAAACATGTGGCCCTACAGGACTAGTTGAGGAAGAAATAGAATAAAAGTTTGAATCTCTGAGCCATTTAGAAGGAAAAATTGTAGCACTTTACAGTGATATTAAAATCACAAGTGACAATGAAAAGGAATTCAAACTAAGGTAATGATTTTCAAAGCTTTTTCTGGTGCTGTGACAAAAGATTCTGTAATACCAGGTTATCCCTTAATATTGAAACATCTGAAAATAATAGCAAGAGCTGTAACTTGAGAACTTTTTGCTTTATTGAAGTAGTAAAAAGGAAAGATATTTGTGAAATTCTCTTTGCTTTTAAAATCTAATTAAGATTTCTTTTTTAAAAGTATCCTTTCCTGACAAGCACAACAGAAGGATGTTGTGCCTCAGCCTCTGGATAAACAAAGTCTAGGCCGACCACTTTTCAAAATATTCAAAAAAAAGCCTTAAGAAAATATGAGAAAGAATATGACTTGTTTGGTTTTGGTTTCTTTTCAAGGTGCTCTATTTTCACAGTAAAATTTCAGCTGAGAAACTAAAATGCAGAGATGGAAACTAAGATATTATAAAGCAGAAGCCTCCAATGTGGCAAGCTAATTTCATAAAATGCTTTTCTTTTTGGCTTAAATTTCGCAGACATTTAAACACTGACCCTGCCAGCGCATGAACACCTATGTTTGCATAGCAAATATTTTAACTGTCCTCAGTGAAATACACTAGAATATGAAGTAAGCCAGATATGTAACCCTGCAAGTGAGACATTCTAGAAGAAGTAACTAGTAATATCTATAGCGGCAAATAAAATCACTTGGTTATGCCCACACAGGGAAGTGGAACCCTACTGAGGGACTCCCAGGTCAGCACCCAGTGGCTCAGGTATTCTCATCTTGATCCATTTTGCTATTTCTGCTTGTCCCTTAACTGTTTTGCCCTTCTGGCTTTGCTTGGTAATAGCTCAGACATCTCATTGTCCCACTGCGGTGCAGACACAGTTCCAGATTATTTGCCAGAAGACAGTGTAGAACATTTAGTCCAGTAGCCGTGATACTGGCAATGACTGTAGAGGCCATGATTTTCAAACTTTGATCTATAGATATTTGAATCATTCTGTCATTCATATCTGCACAATGTTTTTATGCACAACTTTTAAAGAAAGAGGCTGATAACCGTATGTTGAGAGTATATTAGGATAGAAATTTCTGAGATAAAGTTGAGAAGACTATTTTATTCTGAATCAGTAGTACTAAATTGCTGAACTTTTCTTTCAAAATATTTAGCAGTCCTTTGTTTAATTGAAAGTGAAAAACAATTACAAAAATGTCAGTGTGTAAGCTATGTTCAATTTAACTCTTGGCTCTACAGCTTCAATTCTTTGAGTCAAATTTGCTTTCAAATGAGAGGAAACAATTCCCTTTGAAATCAGTAAGCATTGTGTGCTCCTTTAGATACAAATTTACCTTTCCTATCAAAACATTTTTGTCAAGGAGGAATATACTCTGTCCTACTTGTTTGCCAAGTAAGCCTTACTTAAATAAATTCAGTTTTACATTAGTCGAGTAGTAAAAAAATCTGAAAATAATGTATGAAAATAATTAGATGAAAAAGTCTTCTGATGTGAAGATGATAAAGCCAATAGACTGACATTCCCATAATCAAAAATATACAATAAGGCATCCCTATAAGATAAATCAAAGCTTGAGTATGTGATTTTCATAAACCTGTTTTGTAACATTTTTGCAGTTAGCATCAGATGTGTTAAAATACGTACTGAAGCTTCATATGTCTATCTGAGATCTACAAAGTATCAAAACAAATATTCTTCTGCATTTCACAGAAAACATTTGTATTTTATTTTAGTTAGTACCAACAAGAAAACAACTTATCACAGCTATAATCAACTGAGGAAGAAGAATTTTACTCCAGTTACATACAAAGCCATATGCTGTAAGAAAATATTATTAGAAATGTATTGTCTGGGAAGAAATAAATGAAAATAGTACAGTAACAATAAGGGAGTGGCAATGAAAAGCAGAGGGATTCTTGCTTCAAAGTCATACTGTGGACCGACTCCGGAAAGCCCAAGTTAATATTTACTAACTCTAAGCACATTTGATGGCTTCAGATTTTTTTCTTTTAGTGGGGCCACTGCGCCTTTTGTTTGAAGACAGAGCAAAGCTGTGAATAGTGCCTGAGAGCAAAACTAAACCAGAAGTAAATGACTTTTTTAATGTGAGACCTTCAACCTCAATTCCAGTTCCCCAGAGGCCATCTTTGACTCCTTCTCACGTAATGCTCTCACAGATGTCAACTGAGTAAAAAGAAAGATACTTCCACAAAGAAACTGCTGCAGGGAAAGGTGAGCTTATGACTCTCTCTTGACACTGGTGAATGGAAGTTCGGGCAGTGTCATTCAGAAGGGCCAATTTAAATACGTGCACTGTCGGAGGTTAAGAGTGACTACAGATAGCATGAGCAAACTATGTAGATATTTGTGGACTCAGTGAAGGCTACAGCTCAGCTAAAGCAGTACTCAAAATTAATTAATTTTTGGGTGTTATGCAACACTTCCTGAGCTGTTCAAAATGCACTTGTATCATGTTGCTGGACCCTTATGAAGACTTGTTCTGAGCCAGTTGCAAAAAACCCACTATGTTTGAGAAGAGGCATTTTACACGATAAACTACTGTTCCACTCTGTATCATAAAGAAGTCAGAGGGCAAAGGAAAAAAGTCAGACTAATTGTCTTAATGACTGACACAAGCAATGCAACTGTTAATGCTGCCAGGATCCCAGGACAGGAGTGAAATTAGCCCCTTTCCTGTTAAGGACTGAATATTTGAGCTGAATTTTTATTAACATTTGATTTTTATTCTGGAGTAAGATCTCCTCTTCTTTTAATGAGTATTTTGTTTAAATTGAAACTTGTTTGACATCCATTGCGATATTCCATAATAACATAAAGGTTTTACATGGGTTAATATATACAGTCATTTTTCAAGTAAATGGTTTATATTTAATACAGCACTACTTTCCTCCATCCTCATACCCTCTCAAAATTTAGAATTCTACATATCAATTTCACACCTAAATGTGAATTGTAAACCTTATGTTTATTAATGAGATATGTATTTCATTCATTTATTATGTCAGTTTACACCTTTTTATCCATAATATTTATTGCATATCTCAGCATTCATGGGTTTAAGAGACTTTGTAATCTGTGGCTTTTGAATTGCATTCCCCAACTGTTTCCACTCTGACTGCTAACATTAGGTGAGTTAACCCTTTGGTCATGAAACAGTCAACAAGGTCTCATGAGACAGGTTTAGTTAATGACTTGTGAAACAACAAATAAAAAGAAATTTTAAAATTTTAGGGATATTATGCATTATTAGAGAAATTATTAGATATTTGCTGATTCACCTTCAGTTATGAAAGATAACTGAACAGATGGAGCCTTCATCATTTATCCAGAGTAGACATCAGTATAACACAAACATATCCGTTCACACCATTCATTTATCAAAGTAAAAAACTGCATACAAATAAAATGCATATTATAAAGGTGTTTACAAGTGTAACTGTTTAGAAAACTGTTTACATTTTAAAATGCAGCAGTCTCACATAAATTAATATTTCCAAAAAAAAACCAAAAGCTACTTTTATTTTATTTAAAGTCACTGAACTTTATTTACTAGAATCTAATAGAAACCTCTTACAAAACCCAATGCTAGTAATTAAGACTGTTCTTATCAATTGCTTTGTTAAATGCTTCATATTTAATTATTCACTATTTTCATTAAATTCACAAAGGCTATTGTCGTAAGGGAATGATATCAGAAAATCTATACGATATTTAACCCACAGACTTATCTAGTAACTGAACTTGTAAAGTGTTTGTGTGTGGATTAGGAATGACTTCTACTGCACAAAAATGAGCCTGATTTTCACTTCTGCTTGTCTCAATCATAACGAAAGTCCTACGTCAAATAATAAAGGTTGTTTGTATATACTTTAAACCCTCCCAGGAAAAGACAAACTTCTTTAATTTGAAAAGGTAATATCTCTCTTCCTTACCCTCTTGTAGCATAAAATACTTACAGAAAGATGATAATTCAGGTAGTTTGACAGTAAGTTTATCAAGGAAATATTCCCCATATTTTTTAGAATAATACTTGAAATAATACTTGAAATACTTGATTTGTTCCTTATAAATCAGTCACTGCATCATAAGGAGTACCTTTGTACAGAGGCCATTTGCTCCAGTGCAAATCTGCCTCTGTAAAGATTTATCTTAATTTAGGAAGCACCTACATACCAGAAGATGACATTAAATACAGCATAGCATATAGAAAGTTATTATGCTGTTATTATGTCTTTGTCATCGTACTTATTGATTTGATATACTACCATTTTATGTGAAATAACAGTCAATAGATCCTTGCTATTCTTGATACTATTGTTCTACAATACTATCCTTAATACGTCCTGTAGAAGTGGAATCCAGGGAGATTTTCACTCATTTATGTATGTATGTATGAACGTCTAAACCCACATTCAGCTATACAAGACAAAACAAATTCTAGGCTAAAATATCTATCTCACAATTACAGAACAAATCAAAGTTATATCTGGATCTGCAGGAAATTGTAGATTTGAGAAATGTTCTGGAGATAAGTTAGATTGCTAACACAAGTACAAAGAGTTTGTCAGAAATTATTATTGCCTTTTAAGTGCTCATCTTTAAAGTCATGATGTCAGGAAAAATGCAGAAGGTGAGAGGAACATTGCTGTAGAAAGTTTAATCAAAAAAAAAGTTATTCCCATATGGCGTTACAAAGCTAGCAGCTGTGTTGATGAAATCACAATTCCTTTTGGTGACATCCATATGGAGCACAGAGCTCTGACATTACCCTTCAGTAAAAGTTGTGGTCTGATTTTCTGCATGTAACTGTATTAGGCAATTGTCAACTCTATTTGATATTTTATTCCAAAATAAAAACGTTATGAGGCATCTACATGAAATCCAGAGTCACATTTGTTGTTAAATATGTTGTGGTGGGCTTTATTCCTGACATAAAGAAAATCGTCTGAGTCTCAAAACTCATAGATTTATGAAATCATAGAGTGATTCAAGTTGGAAAGGACATAAGAAGTCTTTTCATCCACCCTCCTGCTCAAAGCAGACTCAGAGATGAGATATGATCAAGCTGCTGAAGTCTTTATCCTTGATACCCTGCCATTAAGATACCAGGGGCATTATGATAGAGTCATACTATAGTCTTATAATAAAAGTACATAAACAAAATCATATGCAAGTCATATTAGACAGTCATAATCATTGTTTCTGAATTAATTAATCTACAGATCTGTATATGACACACTCAGTGTAGACAATAACTGGAAAAAAGTCAAAGATGTTGCTTCCTCCCCATGAATGTCTACTCCCTCTTGAAATAATAAAAAAACTCAAGGGGAAAAAGGGACAGCTGAGAGAATCAGGGAGGTCTAAGTAAAAGCTATAGGTCATTTTAATACAGGGTTTAAATATGGGGTACCATAGGTATCAAAGCAGAATCCTGTATAGAACAAGTTGCTGCATATCCAATATTTAATTCAAAATTTGTTATTTGTGCCTTTCTCTATGAGCTATTTTTTGCTGTCAGTTATAAGAAAAGAAAATGAATAAACACCCTTTATATTTAAAGTGGAGGGTTTATTTGATATAATAAAATGCTACAGGGACCAAATAGATATTAAAGATATAGCAACAGGCTGTGTCTATTGTGTGGCCTATCATCTATCTTTAATTATAAAATAAACTTAATATAAAAATGAGATTGCTAGCATTTCCACTTCAAATTAAATTAGGCTAATGAAGGTAACTGGAAGAATCTGCCAGTAGTGACAAATTTGAATGTACAAACAGCAAATTCACACTTTCTGTGTTATATATAATTGACCTTAACAAATGTGATTGTCAGGGTTCTGGATGCACTAATAGGCCATGACTGCCCTGAGTAACCTCACCTGGGGCCTCCACCCACACTTTGCACATGTGTCCCCCTGATGCTCAGGAACCAGGGCTTAGTGCCCTGCCTGGGCTGTGCCATAGGTGTACCATCACGGAGCCTCGGATCTGGCTGAGACTGCTGGAGAGACCCTGGGCCATTGCTCTATGTGGCTGCTTGTAAACCCTGTCATCAGCTCCATCTGCTGTGTTTGAATCCTGTGTGGGACTGTGCCCCACTGGTGAGGGTCACCAGCCTACCCTGGTGTCAGCCTTGGTGCCTGGCTTGTCCCCCCTTCATGGACCTGCATCGCCCTTTCTGCTCCCTGACAGACATGCAGATCCGAAATGAGCAAGTAGTGCCGGCAGGACTGATATCCTTCCAGGTCACAGAAGGAAACGGTAGAGAAGCTAACCCTCAAGTTAAATCTGCACTTGAGCCAGACTGAATTTTCAGTCTTTCATTCTAAGCAGCTCTCTTGTCAGCTGTAATAACGTGATTTAAAACAAAAGGGTTCACAGACTGCTTGAGTAAAAGATATTTGCTCAGAGCATCTTCTAACAACTTTTATTTTAATGAAACAAAAGTAGGATTCAGTGGTACAAAACCCTAAAAAAATAAGACAACAAAAAGCTAGAAAGTATCTACTTGCAAAATACTTTGATGGTGGAGTGTTTGCCATACCCCAACTCCACCCAGCTTGACTTCAAACACCTAACAAGGTTTGAATTCCTGACAACAGAGCATTCAGACCTTGACTGCATAACTCTTTCATAAGATCTGCCACTGTTGCTCTTTCAGTGTCACATATTGGAGGGGAGTTTAGTTGGGAGAGGCCACAAGATGTTTTGTCATGCATCTCAGCTGGGTTTGATCTCAGAAGCCGGAGAGGCCATGGCAGCAGGAATGCTGAGAACCAGCCTATGCAAGCATTCCCTTCATCTCTTGCGTTGCTGGAGCAGCACCCTGTGATAGCAGTGAATGTTAAGAGACTGTAAATATGGCAAGAATTCAGAGAGTAGACAGGCTTTGGAGGCTGCCTGAGGATTTGGATGATTATTTAAGTGCTATTGAGAAGGCTTGGAAATTGAAGCAACAGCTGCTTTTTCTTTGGAGAATCAAGCAATAGCAGACAAAATTAATGCCACAGTTCATTTCAGAATACCTACTGACTGAGTGGCAAAACTGACTACTTTTGTACATGCAGTAGCATACTGCTACTGTTAAAGTATACGCACATAAATAGAAATTTTCTGCATTGATGTTCCAGCTTGCTGCTTTGTCAATAACACCTGCCTCTTTTTAGTACTTAGCATATAAGGTAGTAATTAAATGGCATGCTGAAGTCCTATGTGGAGACACCTGAATTCTACAAGTTATCAAGGCATTTGGCCTGTTTCACTCTCCTGCAGCGTTAGCTTACTCGCCTCTACTGGTCGCAGCACCTGAGTGAAGTTGCTCAGGGATAGCTTATCCTACTGCATTGTGTAACGAATATCCTTATTGTTTACTGAAAAGCCAGACATTTGCCAAGTGTTTCAATATATGCATTATGAAGGATGCCTACTACACTTAAAAATCAAATAATTTCTAAATGACAATGTTCCAAGTACCTGTATTGTAATTTCTTATGAACTTCTTTTTTCACATTACAAAAACAATTGGAAGGTTTTAATTTTACAGTTTTATTTCCTCTTTTTTCAGCACGGTGCAAATTATTCCACTGAATAGATTTCATTCAGGGAACTGAACAGATTCCCTGATGACTGTATGTTAGAAGTCTTTATTGACTATGTTTTATATAGTAAAGAAAACAATACACATTCAAGTGTTAAATCACGATATAAAAGCACCTATAAAACCGACTGCTGGGTTTTTAAAATGACACTTAAATCCTGATTTATTTCCCTGAATGCATGACTTCTGAGAATCAGGCTGAGGTAGGCATCTAGCAACAACTGTAGTTCACAGAATCACAGAATCACAGAATCACACAAGGTTGGAAAGGACCCATTGGATCATCGAGTCCAACCGTTCCTAACACTCCCTAAACCATGTCCCTAAGTACTTCATCCACCCGTTCCTTAAACACCTCCAGGGAAGGCGACTCGACCACCTCCCTGGGCAGCCTGTTCCAGTACCCAATGACTCTTACTGTGAAGAATTTTTTTCTGATATCCAACCTGAACCTCCCCTGACGGAGCTTCAGGCCATTCCCTCTAGTCCTGTCCCCTGTCACTTGGGAGAAGAGGCCAGCTCCCTCCTCTCCACAACCTCCTTTCAGGTAGTTGTAGAGAGTAATAAGGTCTCCCCTCAGCCTCCTCTTCTCAAGGCTAAACAACCCCAGCTCTCTCAGCCGCTCCTCATAAGACTTGTTCTCCAGCCCCCTCACCAGCTTTGTTGCTCTTCTCTGGACACGCTCCAGAGCCTCAACATCCTTCTTGTGGTGAGGGGCCCAGAACTGAACACAGTATTCGAGGTGCGGTCTCACCAGTGCCGAGTACAGAGGGAGAATAACCTCCCTGGACCTGCTGGTGACCCCATTTCTGATACAAGCCAAGATGCCATTGGCCTTCTTGGCCACCTGGGCACACTGCTGGCTCATGTTCAGTCGGCTGTCAACCAGCACCCCCAGGTCCTTCTCTTCCGTGCAGCTCTCCAGCCATTCTTCCCCCAGTCTGTAGCGCTGCATAGGGTTGTTGTGCCCCAAGTGCAGGACCCGGCATTTGGTCTTGTTAAACCTCATCCCATTGGTCTCGGCCCAGCAGTCCAGCCTGTTCAGATCCCTTTGCAGAGCCTCCCTACCCTCCAGCAGGTCGACACTTCCTCCCAGCTTAGTGTCATCTGCAAACTTGCTGAGGGTGCACTCAATGCCTTCATCCAGGTCATTGATAAAGACATTGAACAGAGCTGGACCCAGTACTGAGCCCTGAGGAACTCCACTTGTGACTGGCCTCCAGCTGGAGTTAACTCCATTGACCACCACTCTCTGGGCCCGGCCATCCAACCAGTTTTCAACCCAGGAGAGTGTGCGCCTGTCCAGGCCAGAGGCTGACAGTTTCTGAAGCAGAATGCTGTGAGAAACTGTGTCAAAGGCTTTACTGAAGTCCAAGAAGACTACATCCACAGCCTTTCCCCCATCCAGTAGTTGAGTGATTTTGTCATAGAAGGTGATCAGGTTAGTTTGGCAAGATCTGCCTTTTGTAAACCCATGTTGACTGGGCCTGATCACCCGGTTCTCTTGCGTGTGCTTCATGATAGCACTCAAGATTACCTGTTCCATGACTTTCCCTGGCACTGAGGTGAGACTGACAGGCCTGTAGTTCCCCGGATCCTCTCTGCAACCCTTCTTGTATATGGGCACAACATCAGCCAGCCTCCAGTCTAGTGGAACTTCCCCAGTCAGCCAGGACCTCTGGAAGATGATGGATAGGGGTTTAACTATAGAAATTTTCACCTTCACTTCTTCAATGAAGTCCCAGTTTTGAAGTCCAAACGTTACCTGTCACCCTCAAAAAAAAAAAAAAAAAGATATGGATATGGATACGAAGACTAGCTTAAGGAGAGATTTATGGAAATATCAAAGCTAATAAATATTCCTGCATAACAGCTGAAAATAACATTTTACTCACAGTATAAGAAAACAAAACCAAAAGTGCTGATATTCAAAACAGAAAGATACACACTTATGGCTAAGTGTAGCTTACAAATCTGTCATGTAAATCCTCCATACTGATGTTCTAAATCAATTGCAAATCTTCCATTTCTATCTATGGTAGCAGTACCATATCTCTTGTTAGCAAGTGCCGTGAAGGAATGAATTTACAAACAAGAAGACCACTTTTTTACCGTCAACAGAAATCCTTGCAGTAACTGCCTTCACTGACAGGTAGAAAACCTATATTAAGCAGAGATAAAACTAAGGATATATTTCTCAAATGTGAGCATAAAAAATATCTTCTAATTGTCCCAAACTAAGTACTAAGATGGCAGAAAATTAAAAGATGAGGTCATACTTGTAGAAAACACCAATGCTTTAAACTAATAAAATGAGATTAAGGCAGTCAATGAAATTTACATTTTCTTTATAGTAATCTTATGTACTAAATACAGATCTATCATTAAGGCGTTACTATTAGACAAAATTAGGGTTTACAATTTTTGATTAATAAATTAAATAGTCTAGATAGGAATATCTCCAGTGTTGGTTCCATGGTATCTTTCTTTCTTCTAAATCCTGTTGACCAAGTCATATTCAGATTTGTGTTTGTGTAAACCATTTAGTTTCAGGTGGTCACATCTTGGTTTACTGTTATTGGGTGCTCATGCCATTAAAATCTTCATCCATGTCTGCATGTTTAATACTACTTAATTTTTCAAGACTTCTTTCATCTCTGTTTATCATGTCATTGTAAAATGATTTGGTTTACAATAGAGGCTGCCTGCTCAGTATGAGCTATGGACTTACAGTAACTTATTGCCTTTAAGATATTAAGATAGTAACTGTTGTTTGACTTACCAGTGTTTGTTTATGACACTAGAGAAACAGATAGGAAAAGAACAAATGTCAAGAGAACAAAGAAAAGCAAAATGAATTAAAAGCATGAGGTCTAAAGGAAAATATGGACATACGTTTATTTTAAATGCATTTATATTGGAAAGACATATCCCGTTACAGTATGAAAAGTCATATCAAAACTGTATCTTGGTTCGTTTGAGGGTTTTGGGGTTTTTTTTCCCTTTAAGAAACCTACATTGGTGATTGACGCTGCTGAGCCCTGGTTGTTATCATTGGATCTTCAACAGCATAGATGGAATGCAATTCTTTGGTACACTACATGGATGTGCTGTTATTCAAGCATGCATGAGTTCATAAGCTTTTAACACGTGAATGCAGTTTAGCTTCTGATCCAACCATCTGCAGTTCAAGGTTAATACATTTTCACATTGAAGGTCATAATGCATAATAGATCTGAGCATCAATTTGCTGTTATGTTGTAGCAGGTGTAAGTTTCATACTAGAAATAATTGAAAGCTGTGTTGCTTTCTTAGCTACAGACTGTCTTCAAATCTGTCCAGTCTGATATCTAGAAACTAGACCTCAGAGAAAGTTATATCAAGTCTTCCATACTATGTTCTTGTCCTGCCTCCTTTCATGCTCTGCTCTGGTGTCTCCTAGACTGCTGTACTCTCCTGTATCTCAGCATTCTTTCTGCTACACAGCTGATTCAGACTTGCTCTTGCTCACTTTTAAATCAATAACAAAACTCCACTTGAAGCTCAGGACATTTTTCTGTTGATAAAGTTTTTAGCCTTTTTAGTTATAAAAGAGTTAATAGGTCTCTTAAAGTAACAAAATAAGTTTTAGTATGTTAATGAATGGATAGACCTAGTTCCTAAATATGAGAAATTCCTGAGAAGAGACCACACGTACTACACAACAGACTTTTAAATAGAAAGTAGACTACAAAACTATGACTGTAGCCAGGCCAACTGATTTAAGCTGAAAGACCAGTTCTACACTTCAAAACTTTTCTTCTCCAGTGTACCTAAAGGAGCCACTTGAAAGGCTGAACTGAGTTCTTTTCTCATCCATTCAGAAATATTTTGACTAAAATCTCTGTCTTGGTTTATGTAAAGCAAGCATAACACTATATTCCTAGCTGCAGTAGCACAGCATTAGTTACCTTGTGAAAGCTCTTAAATTGTGAAAGTTAGCTGATGTTCCAAACAAGAATATCCAAAGACAGGTGCATTTAAAACAAAGAAACAAACAAAACCCCAGAAAAATAATCACATATATAGTTGCTTACCCCTTCATTCAGATAAACACAAAAACATACAGAGGTGTACTGCTGTAGCTATTGGCAAATACCTAGTTAATCAGTTGTCAGGAAGAACTCTGCCACACATTCAGTTTTCTGACAATCCACAAGCAAAGTTGCTTAGCTGACAATTTTCCAGAAATTTAACAAGAGCTTTTGTACACGAGTACAAAAGAAAGCATCAAATTCCAGTGCTGTAATAACTAGTAACCTGACCACAGTCGTACAAATAGAGTCAGCAAGCATGAGCATTGCTGACAGAAAACAAAAAAAATCATGGGAGTGGGTGGGATTCAAGGCATTAATAAAGTCAGAACATAGTCTTCAACCCTGAAATAAAATTCTTTAAAGTTTATGAATATACTTAAACCTAAGTAGAGTTTTCTCTGATATTCAGATACTGCATATATAATTTCAGTGTGCTTCTACATTAAACCAATAGTATATATTGACAGAGAGGGCCATTGACATATAGTGATCATTAAACAAAATATTAGGGAAGGAAAAGATGAACACTATATTACGTATCACCTATCTGAATTTTGCCAAATGAGTCGGAATTATTCCTTCATAAGTAAGGCTTCAACTGCCTTCAACTTATAACTAACTTCCCATTCATGTCTTGGATTTCTGTACACGTGCTTGAGCTAGAGGGTAATGGGGAGTATAGCAGAATCAGTAAACTGAGATCCCAGTTTGAGATCAGGAAATTCTGTGACAACCATGAGTTTTAAGAAGCTGCAGATGTCTGCACCTGTCCAAAGCTTAACAAAGTGTTTCAAGAAAAACAGAACCTAAGAACTCCGAGATACTCTCTCTCTCCATAAATTTTAAGAGAATTTTTTTCCATATGTGAAAAAAAGAAATAAAAATTGTGGTGGACAAGATACATCTAGCATAAAGATAAGGCATGGAAAAACATGGTTCAGTGGTTTTGAAAAAGATCAGGGTAGTAGAAGGAAAGTACTGGAAATTAGTTTCAAGACAGAAATTTTATTACAAAATCACAAAGAGGCTGTAATAAATAAAGAACAAGTTTTTTAGTGTCTAACAAACCAGAAAGAGAAACACAGCCTATCTCATAGTCCCACATTTTAAACTATGCATGCTATGATTATAGTTATAAACAACTGATAATGTGTCTGTATGCAGGAAAACAAAGAACTCTTCTTTTTTAAGAACTATCTGTAGGAAGAACATACAATTTAGTCAACAAGGGAACTGGAAAAAACTCTTGTATTCTTTCCAATTACTATAGTTTAGTATTTAGCAGAAGGAATGTTTTTGCTCTTTTCTGTGTCCTTTTTCTCTTCTATCCATCCTCCTCTTTCTAGTGAAACATGGATTTTTTTCTGTTCTTGCACCTGGTCTGACAAACAGTACCCCACTATTTTTACATGTTCTAATGTGCAGCACTTTTTTTTCTGACAGCTTCAATTGCTGTACTATCTGACCAAGAAGGCAAGCTTCTTATCTCTGCCACTAATGCCAATAGGCAATCAGACAGCATATAACACTCCAAGTAGCAACTTCTTCTGTTGCCCATAATGAAAAACTGTCCAGCAATCCTGTCCTATCAACTCACTGACTCCATATGTATGACATGATTACTGAATTAATTTGTGAACATGTATTATGTTTTATTTCTTTCTGAAAACTTGAAACTGTTAATAGACGGAATGGATAAAGTTCAGCCAAAGCATGTTAAATAGTTGACAGCTTTTGAAGATGATCAAATGGTAACTTGGAAATAATGGCAAAGATTTCTTTACATTCCTTTGCATTTACACCAATACACGCAGCATGGGCAATAAGAAGGAGGAGTTGGAAGCTGTTGTAGGGCAAGGTGACTACGATGTCATTGCCATCATGGAAACGTGGTGGGGTGACTCGTATAACTGGAGTGCAGCCCTGGGGGAGGTATAAACTCTTCAGGCGGGACAGGAAGGGTAAGAGAGGAGGTGGTGTAGCCCTCTATGTTAGAGAGTGCTTTGATACCCTAGAGCTCAATTACGGTTAGGAAGGGACTGAGTGCCTGTGGGTTAAAATCAGAGGAGCCCACAAGAAGGCTGACATTGTGACGGGAGTCTAATACAGACTACCCAGCCAAGAAGCAGCAGCTGATGAGCTCTTCTATAAACAAGTGGGGATAGTCTCTAGATCACTACCTCTTGTCCTCGTGGGAGACTTCAATCTTCCTGATATCTGTTGGAAGTACAATACAGCAGAAAGGAAGCAGTCTAGGAGGTTCCTGGAGTGTGTGGAAGACAACTTCCTCACACAACTGGTGAGTGAGCCGACAAGGGAGGATGCCCTCCTGGAGCTGCTCTTTGTGAACAGAGAAGGCCTTGTGGGGGATGTGATGGTTGAAGGGCGCCTGGGACTAAGTGATCATAAGATGATAGGGTTTTCAGTTCTAGGTGGGATAAAGAAGGGGATTAGCAAAACAGTCACATTAAACTTCCAGAGGGCAGACTTTGGGAGACAGTCCTTAAGGGCAAGGGAGCCCATGAGGGCTGGGTGCTCTTAAAAGACGAAATCCTAGCAGCTCAAGAGCAAGCCATCCCTATGTTCTGGAAAAGGAGCCGGCGGGTGAAAAAAACAGCTTGGTTGAGTAGGGAGATCTTGAGAGATATCAAAAAGAAGAGGAATGTCTATGAGCTTTGGAAGAAGGGACAGGCATCTTGGGTAGACTATAGGGAGGAAGTGAGATCGTGCAGGGAAAATATCAGGAGGGCTAAGGCCCAACTAGAAATCAAACTGGCTAAGTCTGTGAAAGATAATAAAAAATCTTTCTACAAATACATTAACAATAAAAGGAAGACTAGGGAGACTGTTCAGTCCCTATCGGATGCAGAAGGAACAACAGTGACAGGGGATGAGGACAAGGCTGAGATACTTAATGCCTTCTTTGCCTCAGTCTTTAATAGTAAGGGGAGTTGTTCCCCCGGTGTACAAACCCAGGAGTTAGAGGAGGAGAATGAGGCTCCCATGATCCAAGAGGAGGCGGTTAGAGACTTGCTTGCCCACAAGTCTATGGGGCCGGATGGGATCCACCCAAGAGTATTAAAGGACCTGGCAGATGTCCTTTCCAAACCCCTTTCCATCATCTTAAAGCAGTCCTGGCTGACTGGAGAAGTTCCACTAGACTGGAGGCTGGCTGATGTTGTCACCATCTACAAGAAGGGTTGCAGGGAGGATCCAGGGAACTACAGGCCTGTCAGTCTGACCTCAGTGCCAGGGAAAGTCATGGAACAGATGATCTTGAGTGCTATCATGAAGCACATGCAAGAGAACCGGGTGATCAGGCCCAGTCAACACGGGTTCATGTAAGGCATGTCTTCCCAAACTAACCTGATTGCCTTCCGTGACAAAGTGACTCGACTATTGGATGAGGGAAAGGCTGTGGATGTAGTCTTCTTGGACTTCAGTAAAGCCTTTGACACAGTTTCTCACAGCATTCTGCTTCAGAAGCTGTCAGCCTTTGGCCTGGACAGGCGCACACTCTCCTGGGTTGAAAACTGGTTGGATGGCTGGGTCCAGAGAGTGGTGGTAAATGGAGTTAAGTCCAGCTGGAGGCCAGTCACAAGTGGGGTTCCCCAGGGCTCAGTACTGGGTCCAGCCCTATTCAATGTCTTCATCAATGACCTGGATAAAGGCATTGAGTGCACCCTCAGCAAGTTTGCAGATGGGTGGAAGCGTGGATCTGCTGGAGGGTAGGGAGGCTCTGCAAAGGGATCTGAACAGGCTGGACTGCTGGGCTGAGACCAATGGGATGAGGTTTAACAAGGCCAAATGCTGGGTCCTGCACTTGGGGCACAACAACCCTATGCAGTGCTACAGACTGGGGGAAGTATGGGTAGAAACATGGCTAAAGGAGAATAACCTGGGGGTGTTGATTGACAGCAAACTGAACATGAGCCAGCAGTGTGCCCAGATGGCCAAGAAGGCCAATGGCATCTTGGCTTCTATCAGAAACAGCGTGACCAGCAGGTCCAGGGAGGTTATTCTCCCTCTGTACTCATGAGGGTTTCACTGTACTGGTGAGACCGCACCTTGAGTACTGTGTTCAGTTCTGGGCCCCTCACCACAAGAAGGATGTTGAGGCTCTGGTGCGTGTCTAGAGAGGAGCAATGAAGCTGGTGAGGGGGCTGGAGAACAAGTCTTATGAGGAGCCGCTGAGGGAGCTGGGGTTGTTTAGCCTGGAGAAGAGGAGGCTGAGGGGAGACCTTATTGCTCTCTACAACTACCTAAAAGGAGGTTGTGGAGAGGAGGGAGCTGGCCTCTTCTCCCAATTGACAGGGGACAGGACAAGGGGCAATGGCCTCAAGCTCAGCCAGGGGAGGTTCAGGCTGGATATCAGGAAAAAATTTTTCACTGAAATGGTCACTGGGCACTGGAAAAGGCTATCCAGGGAGGGGCTTGAGTCACCTTCCCTGGAGGTGTTTAAGGAATGGGTGGACAAGGTGCTGAGGGGCATGGTTTAGGGAGTGTTAGGAATGGTTGCCCTCAATGACCCAGTGGGTCCCTTCCCACCTAGTGATTCTATGATTCTATGATTAAGTATCATCATCATAAATATTTTTCCGGTTCCACAAAACATACAAATTTTCAAAGAAAACATGGGATAAGCATCTTTGTGTCTTCAGCCTCACCGTCTGTGTATTCTGATAACTTCTATTCAGCTTACACACAAGTTCAGAGAGGAAAACAATTGCTTGGTAGATACAAGTAAATTTTTCAAAATGAAATATGATCCGAAGTAAATGCTGCCCAAAGCCTGACTTAAACAGAATATACTTTTTTTGATTTTGACTTTTCTGGGAAGTTATCATAACAGAGAGAAAAAACTGATCTTACAGGATTTTACTTCTTTCTGGAATTCTTTTCAAAGAACGTGTTTTCTCACAGCTACTCTGTTAGTCTTGATGATTCTGCTTAGTTAAGAGAAGCACTGAAAGGAAAGACAAACCAGACTTTTAATAAGCAATCCATACTGCAACATGGAAACTTCAGAGATGTGAATAAAAAAATACGGATTTTTTTGTTGAAGGAGAGCAGGTCGTATGGTGAAGAAACCTCTCTGCTACTATGTTAGATACTTTGACTGTTACTATGTGAAATGGAAATTAAAAAAAAAGATAATTTAATTCCAATGTGAAGGAAATGGAAACTTGTTTGAAAATCAAATGTAGATTATTTTAAAATGTATTTGCATATGAAACTGGTAGGATCTGAAGAGTAGTAAGTCACAGAACATACGTTATGTTATTTTCATTTCTTCTTTTCAACAAACATATAGAAAAGTGCTTTTAAAAGACAGGTTATCATCTGCTGACAGAACATTTTTTCCATTTCAGATAGTAATTATAGCTTTGAAATGGTAGAGGATGTTAAGAAGGTTGCAAGTAATATATGGACTTCCTTAGCTGTAAATTTTTGTTAAAAAATATACTTTTATAGTCATCTTCTTCTTTTACTTTAAAAATATTTGTTCCAGATGTCAAAACTTCTAAGCAAAAGGTATACCTGCCCAAAATACCAAGTTGGATCTGATCTATGTTTAAATTGTCAGTATCTCTGTATCCTAGAGAAATTAAACTGTATAATGCAAACAGCAGTTTGTCTGCACGTCAAACTCTCACACTTACTCCAGTTACTTTTAGGAAGAGAAGTATTATTCAGTCTTTTCCACTCCCACATATTTACGCTATAAATTAATCCCATTTGTGTACTGATTTATCCCTAAAAGCGTCTGCAGGATTTCATAAAATGTCAAGAGAATCAAGCTACTTTGGACCAGCATAAAGGGAGCATTCCACAGATGAAGTTCCTCATGGGAAACAGTAATAAATGAATGGAGAATGAGAGCAGCTTCATCATACAACCAGATTACCCAGAGCTGATTGATTACATAAAGAGAGGGAACACTGATGTAGGGTCTTAAATTTAGGGCTAAATTTTTCATTGCTTGAATTTTAAAACTCATAATTTTGTAAAAAAGTCAAAAATTCCTGCTGTTTTCCAGGGTAAACACTGTGCTTGATCTAGTAGTCAGGTACGGTTTTCCACAATAAAATAAATCTAATACTTTACAAAAACAGCTCACGGCAGCTAAACTTCCAGCCTCAAGTTAGAAAGTCTTCTTACATTCTCCTTTTTGTTAAATAAGTTCACATTTTAAATTAAATTATCTTTAAATATCTTTATGTGAGAAGTTGAGCTTCTATTGGAAAGAAAATCTTCAGAACTTCAAGTTTTGTGAATGCACTGCTGTTCTGGTGGGACTGACTCTATAGAGATACATTTGGTCCTTCTTTACTTGAATGTACCATTATTAAGCTTAAATAAACTATTCATATGCCATGAAATATATAGTTTAAGCAATGTATCAAGTTAAGGTTGCTACAGACATCCTATGATCTTCAGCCGTAAAAGTGGACCGATGTACTAGTGGGGAACATAACAAAAGGACGAAAGATTGGAACAATATTTGAGGGTAAGTTGATTTGGTTGATAATGGCCTAAGAATACACTCCTATAAATTTTCCTTCTGTACATTTTCAGCATCTTACTGCGTTCCTTGGTAACTGTATGCATCTATTGGCCTAACACTCTTCTCTTGCTGAAGTATGACAGAGCACTAAAACCATGTTGATGTAATATCTAAACACTGGAAAGAACAGTGGAAAGACGCTTCTAGATTGTTCCCTTATTCTGCTAATACTAGAACACACCAGAATGATATTGCCATATATCTGCATCTAGTAGATCAAGATGTTTAGTTGCTTCTCTAGCATACCTTAACACCGAACACCTGCCTGTTCATTCTGCAGAGACGTGTAGTTTTGTGAGGTAACTGCTACATTCTTCTGTGACCAAACCACCCGGGATGTTTATTTCTCTGAAGAAAGTTCAGCATACTAAATATTTTCCCAAATACTGCTGAACCACTGACTATGCCATGCTGCTTCCAACTTCTGTCTTTACCCTAGCAATGTTAAGAAGTCAGATAACCAGGTGACATTAGTGGTTATTTAGCCCTACAGAGAATCAGATTTCATCATATCTGTCTTCAGGACATTCACAGAACTTCTTAATGCAAGGGCAACAACTTTGCAGGACAAAAAGTAGTATTGCTTCAGATTTTCAGATCCTCCACTTCTGTCAAGATTTGGTTCTGGAAGTAAACGCTTGACATTGCACAAGGCACAATTAATGAGCTGCCGACGTAGCTATGCTTAACATCTTAGAATGACAACGTGTGCTACCTTTTTGCATTTAGCACAGGAAGGAATATATATTTTGTGTTGTTTCTATACGTGACTCCAGAAACTTCATGTCTATAGTGCCAGATGCTGATGATATAACCATTAAAATGAGTTCTGTTAGGTTTTTTTGATACTACAGAAATAACATACATAACAAATAGCATTTTCTTGCAAAAAAATGTTAATATATGATGCTGCAAACTATATGAAAAATAAAACCAGAAGAGAATGTTGCTCTGAAATTTTAATTTAGAACTGAACCTAACTAAAAAGTTGATGCAGTATAGGGCACTACAGCTCATAAAATTTCTAAGTGAATCAACTATTATTCTTTAGTCTCTATTTGTCACTTTATTGCTGCACTCTACCAGCAAGCCCACCTTTCCAACATAAAACAAATGTCTACTTATGGATTTACATTACATTAAGCAAAGTGAAGTCATTGTCTACTGTGTTATATGCCTCATCGAAATTAGTCTGACAGTGCATTTGTTTGGTTTTAGCCATATAACTTTGCAGAAAAATAGGAACTCAATAGAAATGTTAATATGCATTTAGATTAAAATGGGGTGACATGTTGCAATTCAATCCAAATATTTAGGTTTAAAAAAACCCATAAATTATGTCGGTCCATTTATGAGACACTGGAGTATAAATCCTGTAAGTAAGGAAAACCAAAATCAAGAGTAATTTGGTTTGCAGATAAAAAATTTTGCTAAATTCAGTTTTAAAAAACAAATGAAAAAAAAATTGGACTCTCTTAAATATTGTCATCCTATTTATCTTGCTGGCCTCTGCCTTTCCAAATAATTGCAAGATTTTCAGACTTCTGGCACTTTAGAAAAGATGTTTCTAGAGTAAATTGCTGAAGCCACTCAAAAGCACTGGATGTAATATTTTAGAATACTATGAAAGAAAATTACTCTGTATTGTACCTGTTGCACTTCAGGAGAAATTAAGGAGGCTAGGTGTAATATCAACAGAGTAATTTAGCGACTGGAGTACACAGTAAGAGATGTATTCTTGGTGCAGAAAATAGGTGGTTATTTTTATCCCAGAGACTCAATTTCTCTTTATATACATCTTGAAGTAGGTCAATATTACCTCTTTAAAACAGGTACTGATCATCCAGTGAAATACCACAATAATGTCAGAGGACTATACTACAATTATCACAAAATCACAGTAAAATGTGATAAAACAGCTCTGATATCTATTATTGAAAAACACAATAAAGGCTCTGAATAACAGCTATTAACAGTAGGTACCTTCAGAATGAAAACTTGACTTAGCATCAGAGCTGGACAATTTCTTCTGCTAAATTCTAGAGGCAAGTTCAGTTTCTCTGGAGCCCCAGACGAAACTGGGCATATACAGGAACACAGGGTGCCTTCAGTACTGTAGGGGAGTATTGTTTTGCTCCTTATTCAGCAAAGGGATTTCCCCCCTCAGCCAAAAAAGAATTCTCCAGTTTCTTGGTTTTCTTGTTGGTCATTCAAGCTGTGAGTTCCTAACCCATAGCAGCAAACCATGCCATTTAATAACGTCTCTTAAAATCATTATCTCCAACTTTACGTGTTCTCCCCAAGACATTCTGTGTTCCCAGTGTCTTCATTTTATCAGCTCTGGTTTGATCATCGTATATTGTGATAGACAATTTCAGCATGCCAGCCTGAGAGTAAATTATGATCCTTTTTTGTTGGATTGTATTCACTACTCGGAAAAACAGTAGTGTGAGGCAGGTACTGGACCTGGCCCAAGAGAATGGGCAGACTTGTAAAACTGATGGTGGCAGAGGAAGATGGAAACAGGATGTTGATCAACTTGGGCTACTGTGGAACACCAAGCACATACAAAAAAGCCGAGCCTTCTAATGCCAGTCTTGCATAACCTGATTAATTAATTGAAAGTGATCACAAGAACTATGCATCATTTAAAACTGACTCCTTTAAAAATAAACTGTAGATTTTAGTGCAAAGATACAAATGCGAGGCAATAATAGTTAATAACTGATGTAGAAACTGAGCCAGACTATGTCTTGTTTTAATGATTCCAGTGACCTTAAGAAAAAATACATAGGTCCAGATTTAAAAAATCAGATGTTTTTGTCACCAAAAATAAGTATTAGAAAAAAGTTCTACACTTTGCCCTTATACAAATCAGAAACACTCTGTAAACATCTGCACAGGAATGGTCACTATCCACCTTCAAATCTCTGTTTAAAAACCTTCTTTGCCATGATGAAAAAACCAATTGCAACAAAGTTGCATGTACACCCTTGCTAAATGGCTGCTTTCCTGACACATTCATTCCTTAATGAATACACCTGCTTTGTTGTTTTCTTGTGCTTCCCCGTCTGTCTGTTTTCCTCCACCTGTTAAAGGCAGAGTTGCACTCTAGACTGTGAGGTCTTTGGGGCAGGGAGTGTCCCTTTGTAGTATGTTTGCACTCTGGGGACAAAGGAGTCCAGGAATCTAGAACTCTGCAAGGTAGACCACTTCACTTCATCCTAGATATGGCACTTTCGTCTTTCCCCCAGGCTTGAAACATTCTAAAGGAAGGGGTTAACTACTACAAAATAAAGTCAGCATGAAAAAGGATCTGCAGTCACTGTTGGCATCAGATGATTCACTACTGTTTTAATTGACTCTACTTGATCCATTCTTCATGTACTGTTCATTCCAGACTTTTTCAGTTTATCTCATACTATATATTTCAGTTTCAATCATACCTTTCTGCTATTCTTATCTCTGCTCTATCTTCTTTCACTCATTCTTCTATATGGATTTCTCTTCATTTATGAAATATTACCTAAAAATGTTTAAGTTCAATGTAAATCCTTGTACCTTTGGCTTTATGGATGATGCAGATCCCTCCTGCAAAGAAACCAGTACTTATTTATGGGCTACTAAAAAGGTGCAGTGAGAGAAGCAGAAAGAATTTTTATAGTCTCGGTGAGGCTAATTCTTGAATATTTGTATTGATCCTGTGTCGTGCTAGAAAAAAATGGTGAAAAATTGGCAGAGGTACAGCAAACAACCACAAGATCTGAGAAAACACCGTTAGACTTAAGAAGTGCAATGTGTCTTAGCTAACTAGAAAGAAGAATGAATAGTAAATTGACTACAGTACATAAATATTTTCATGGGAACAAAATACTATCTACTAAAAAGCTCTTTGATCTTACGAAGAGGTATACCACTAGGTAAAAAAGCTGAGTAGTGAAGTCAAATTCAAATGCAAATTGCAAATTTAGTGCAGATTAGGCATGCAATTTCAACAGCAAAAATATCTGGTCACTAGAAGAAATGGAAGCCAAACAGGGGCTTCAAGTAAGGTCTGAATGCCTTTGCAGAAGCTAAAATTCAGTCAACCTTTGAGCTCTCCCTTTTTCAATATGAAGCACATTTTATTCAAACACAAGTTACCAGGCATTGACATTATATTTGATGATCTGCTTATCTCTTCAGCTTTGAAATCTATGAATCTCATGGTATCCAGCAACTCAGTGGCCTCAGTTCTACCGATCTTGCCTGTGCATTCTTCTCCTGATTTCACAGTCATTGTGCAATGGCTGGATGTTTAACATAGAAGATTATTTTGAAGTACTGAGTTAAAATATCATTAACTCTTACAAAGTCTCAAAGCCTGCTTCTGAGTGTAGAAAGATTAACCACATCCCATTGCTTTGTAACTACGGAACTTACGAAGTCTGATTAGCTTAAGTTTGTTGCTTGTTAAGGTTTTGGGGACTGGGTTCAATAACAAAATTAGACTCTATTATTAATCAATCTCAGTGAACACAATAACTACAAATTTTGTGGTGCAGTTCAAGAAAACTGAGACCTATTAATCTAGATGTTTTCAGGACATTTGTTGCATCTGTCCTCCAGCAAAAAAATACAGACTGCAATTGTATTAATGAAACAAACAGGGCCAGAGCATTGGCCAAGCACTACTCTGTTACTGCCCATACTACTGCCCATACTGCTTAATTGTTAGCAGGCACCCAGGCACAAATGCAGAGCCACTAGAGAACAGGTTTGGGATATTTTATTTGCTGATACAGACATAGTCATAGAATCCAAGACTATGCATACAAAACAATTTCATCCTCTAAGAACTGGATTAAAATATCTCTCTAATAAGTCTATCCAGTCCTATCTCAAAAGCCATTGTAGAGTCCTGAACACAATATATAAATTGTCCCAGGGCCTGCTAATTATGCTTGCAATTGGAACTTAATGTAATTTTAGTTTCAAGCTAAGAATTTTTAAGTTTTTGGAAATTGTATTATTCTCTGTTAGCAAAATTAAGACCTACCAAGACGTTCTATTTTTTTTTGTCATGAGTAGCTAGCTAAGTAAAGGTGCATCGAAAATGTAGTTAAATTAATTTTGTTGATTTTTGAATAGGTAAAAAAAAATTAAACATATTGTTCCCTAACTCAAATCAATTATTATTAGACTGAATATTTTCGAATGTGACCTGTCATTCAAATGAAAGATTCAAAGCCAGAAGTTTTTTTAAATGACTGATCGAAGTACACAGAACGAAAGTGGCATGTTAGTTTGTTTTTCTCTAGTTTTAAATACTTAAAACCTCATAAATGTAATATTTACAATACATGTAAATATTGACTAAAATCTCCTAGATAGACTGTGTTAATAAACAACATAAAATATTTCTATACCTTTTATCCATATTTTATCTATTTATCTTAAAACTTGTGAGAGAACAAAGATTAACAGAAATATCTTCCATTTACAGACAAATTTGTGCTATATACCCTTACTTCCACTCGTGTCACACATTCCATTCCCCTTTGCCACTTGTCAGATGTTTCACTTGCCCTCAGTCTGGTCCCTGATGCTCTAAAGTGCCATATGATAGAAGATCCTTATATAGAAAGAGATACTTATACACATATGCATACTAATACATACCCATGAATACATATGCACACAATCACAATAAAGACTGTCCTATAAATTTGGATTGGTTACTTGAACTTATATATGCAAATACGATAAAAGTTAACGGTTGCTAAATTGGTGAACAAATCATAGCTCGCGATGCTCTGGGTTTTTAATGTTTGTATTTAGAAATTAGTATCAGCAACCTTAACTACATATTAACACAACTTCTGCAGTTGTAGTAATCATAAAAGAAACTAGAATGCAAATCTGGTCATTGATTTTCTCTTTTGCTTAAAGTTTGTAGTGAATTTCAAAGGACGGAGAGAAGATCCTATTTTCTAGTGGCTGAAGCTCAGTAAGAATATAATAAAATATTGTTATAGCAAACTTTTCACAAAGAAATTTCTAGTAAAGTCTCACTTCTTTCATTATTATATTACAGCCAAAGCAGTGTTATAGAAAATTAAGCTCCCATAATATCGAAGAACTATCAGAGTACTTGAAATTTTTTATATTTTAATTTAAATGAAGACATTGTCCTCTATTTGGTGCTGATTTAAGAATACACACTTGAAATATTTCATACCAAAATCAATAATAAACAGCATGTGATTCCCTGCATTTCTATTCTGAATGATTCATCTGTAAACTGCGTGGAAGGGAACTTAAGAGAATGTGTTGTGACACACTGTGTTCTTTGATGGAATGATGTTTTTATTTGATATTGCAGCATTCTTTCCAGTGTAAGATTTTGGTGAATCTTCATGACTGACCAGGGAACCCTGCAGGTATATCAGTTAACACTAAGTTTTTAAACCTGTAGTTCAGCAGGTAGAACTGGTTTACCAGCTCTGGGAGCCAAATCAAAACATCTCAGTTTCTCTGCTAGATTTTTTTTCTTAATAGTGATAGGTAGTAGTAGAATTTTGTTGCCTAATTCTTGTGTTTGTAACTGTTTGTCACTGAACCAGACTGCAACAGGCAAGATATTTAAACAAGCTGCCAAATATATACACCAGCCTCTATAATACACCATCCTTTTCACATCTATACACCCTTTATATGCATGTCAAGTTAACAAGTGTTAGAAAATTCTTTATTGGAGAAGATAGTAAATCTACTCTCTACCCATGCTTTGTTATTGTGAAAACATGAAATGGCTTTGCCTTACACCAACCAGACATTCCTGTTGTTTCAATAACAAAGAAGAAAATAAATAAATAAAGACAATACAATGATTGCAGAAGGCCAGGTCCTAACAACAGCAAATGTCAACTGTCTCTATCACGAACAAGATTTGGCACAAAGACACATAGAGACAAAACTGACTGTCACCGAAGTTGGTAGCAAAACCTTTGCTAATCTCCATACTCAGGAGTTTATATAGAGTGTTTAAAAGAAAAGTAAATAAGCATGCATAATTTAAACTGACATCAGACAAGCTGATTTTTCAAGGAAATAACAGAGACTGCTCTCAAAAACTGCTAAAGAAAATTAGATTTTTTTAATTACTTTTCATATGCTATTGAGTACAGGTTCCCACAGCATCCCATTTATCCTTTTGTTATCTAGGTCTGAAAGTCAACCAAACAAGTATCTGCAAAAAATCTGTGCACTAAGTTAAGCCCAAAGAGGACACGTTCAGAATCTCACAAATGAGATGACTAATATGCATGAAACCATTGGACTCAATATCCTGAGGCATGAGCAAACTGTCACCACTGACTGGTGACTCAGAAGTGCAAATGCTTCCTTCAATCTAAAAAACATTAATGTGGGAGAAAGACAGATGTTACTAAAGAATACAGGACTTACTTTGTAAGGTTGTAGATTAATTTCTCTTCCTGAGCCTAATCACAAGTACAGAAAATAAAAAAAAAAAAAGACATAAATGCTTCTGGTTAAGTATATTTCAGTGTTTGTTACTCTTATAGTATATGATTTGTATTGCTGTAAACAATCTTCTCCATGCTATTACGGAGCTAAGAGCAGAACCAACCTGCTATCCACTAGCTGTCTGGATATGGGCAGTATTTACATAGAGATTGAAGCAATGAAGGGCTTTTATGACAAGAAACTAGTCTAAGTAAACATGTATATTTTTTTTGCACCTAGCCTGTGTTACCTTAAATTGTCTGATCTGTTACCTATCAATAGCTTTTAATCAGTTAGTTTTATTTTCTCCAACTTGCACAAAGTATGTTTGATCAACAGAGGCCATTATAACAAATGCTAAGTAAAGTAGCACAAGCTAATTGTATATTGTTATCGCAGATCAAAATACACTTTGGCCAATATTTCTCTTGCTTTGACATATGATGCGCATTTTCAATTTCTACCACATTTACAAAGCTTAATGTTTGTCTGTGCCCTCGTTCAAAGAAAACTACTGACTGAGACCTACTAGGAGTTTATCTTGTTGCCACTGATTTTATCTTCCTCTTGCCTTTTTCACAATTAGTACTGCATATTTTAAGATTAAATCTGTCTGGAATATGCTCTATTCTATTTAA
This sequence comes from Cuculus canorus, assembly GCF_017976375.1. Taxonomy (NCBI): domain Eukaryota; kingdom Metazoa; phylum Chordata; class Aves; order Cuculiformes; family Cuculidae; genus Cuculus; species Cuculus canorus. The sequence goes on along the minus strand of NC_071403.1, from coordinate 55,956,277 downwards.
CAATCTTGCAAGCAACAAAGAACAGTAGCATAGCACTGTCACCACTTGGAATGTAGGAGACTGGCAATTTTGCTCATAGCAGGCTACAGAGGGATGCAGAAGAAACATGACTTATTTTCTTGAAATGAGCTATGTATAAAGATCTAAAAGGTAGATTTTACAGATATTGCTGACGGGCAGATTTGCTACATGCAAAAACTATTTACACATAAACTGTGTTGCAAAACTGCAGGTACAAGACTTTCTTGCGGAGGAGAAATATTTAAGGAGCATTCTAATGATCAGTTGTTATGAAATACAGTGATAGGGAAATCTTCCCTAAAACTTCAAGTCAGATGTAAATCAGTGTAGAACAAAAAATACATTGTCAAAGATTTCAGAATATATTACAGTCTGAACTGAACCTGTCGTTTGAACATCAGAAAATATACTTTTCTCCAATTTTATCAGCTACTTTAATGAAAGAGATATTTCTCTACAATGTCCATCACAATTCCTTACAATTTTGCTCAGCTCTAATTAAAACAAATTCATTTCAAAAGCTCATTCCACCAGATGGAACTGTTCATAACACATCTTAAAATGTTCCTGTTCAGACATTAGCACATATATTATACATAGTATGCACAGTACATATATTCTGAGAGTCAATTACTGAGACAAAATAACAGAGCTTCTAAGCACCTTGAACTTTTTCTAGACAGATTTACCAAACAAAATGAAAGGAGACCAAACTTTATTTATAAATTCAACTACAGTAGAAATTGACAATAATCAACGTAACCTGTTTCGGTTTTTGTTTTTCCTCTTTTCCATCAGGAGACTGAATACTTTCTGCTTCCTAAATATTTCAAAGTTCAATGTCCTTAAAGGAGGCATTGGCATTGATAATTACCATTGATAACTGGCATTTCAAAACAGGAGATAAGTGATTAATGCCATAACAAGAAAACAGTATTTCTTAATAGTAAAAATGCATACACTTTTCCTGTGATATATGGTAACTTTCTGACCCTTTCCTTTTGTTCTGTGGAAATTCTTGCATCATTACTGCTTAGACAAGCAAAGCATTAAGATTAAAAGACTAGTAACACTTAACAAGGATTGAGCAAAAAATAATACCTAAGTCATTAATAAAGGAAAATTATTGTACAATAAACAGGGTAAGGGGGAAAAGAACCTACAGCATGTAAGGGGAGAGTCCCCCCAGCTCATGCTGGGACTTTATATGTCAGAACACAAAAATAAATTCTCTTAAGCAGACTCATCCTCTGTCCTCTACAAATCTGCATTTTGCTGAAGATAGACTTTACTGAGAGAGAGAGAGAGCTTCAAAGTACTTCTTAGCAGGCCCTTCGCTACAAGTGTCAAAGCTCTACTTGGTCAAAATAGAGAAGACTGTTTGATCTGCAATTTTTTTCATGTTGTGAAAATATTTCTTAACTGTTAACAAGCTAAGAAAAAAATATGGACATCAAATTACTGTCATTTCATTGGCAATAATTGCATTTAACACGTCTCAAATATACACTTATTTGAGACTTTAAAGATACAATTTACAGAGCACATGCAGACTGAAACAATATATTCTTTGATTCTATAAATCATCTATGGATATCTGGTATACAATGATTATCACTTATATTTAAACAGAAGCTAAGAGTTCTTATATTTACCATATGCTTTATGTACGGTCCCTTGGAAATGATGAAAATCTTCTGAACATTTTCCTGCATTTTCTTAATGTTATTTACAACAAACATTTCAAAAGGTACAACAAGCCATCTTTTTTAAGGAACACTAATATTTTACTTAAGTGCTGTTAGTATTTAGTATTCGGACTTTATCTCATAAAAACCTATTCACTACTGTACAGAAACAAAGCTTTGTAGTAATATTTTTTTGTAGAAAGCTATGAATGACAACATAATGAACAAACTCCATCTCCTGAAGATAAAACAAAGCTCAAGAAGTGGATGAAAGTGAACCAAGTATTGATGATTGTCTGGTTTTGTATATCACTCTATTTAGGTGCTTATTGCTATAAGTTGTCTGTGAGTAACTTGAAAAGGAATATTCCGCACTGGCATGCATTGTAAATGTATCCCCAACCAGCACAGATGGCATAAAATGCTTAGTGTTGTTTTCTGACGACATGTCATGCTGTGGGAAGATATGGCTGCAATAAATACATTTCAGTTTGCCTTCTGACATTTTTCCATATGATTTAATTATTCAGAGAAGAGTATAAAAAAAAACTTCAGCATGAGTGGGATCTATTATATTATTATAAGTGAATTCAATACTTTGTCAAATCATTTTAGAAAGTAAATTTGCATGACATGTAAATAATGTAACATTTGGTTGCACTTGGTTTATCTTATGTGTTTTGCCCAAAGGAATAGGTGTTTGTGAGCTTTCTTTCCCCTTCATCTATGTATTTAGAGTATTTTTCATAATTCCAATATCAATGTATAAATTCACAAAATCTTTCCTTCATTGCCAGAGAAATAATAGGTTGATTCTACTCTATTTTCATTTTGTCTGTTGATGATAAAAGAAAGAAACTAACAATAGTGACATGCAGAAGTGGAAAGAAGAAAGGACAGATCTGTGTCAGTTCTGTGCAGATGCGGAGGAATCAAGTACAATAACCTTTTACATGCATTACTCCAGAAATGGCACTGCACAGATACTTTTTTTTCCCGTTGCAGAACAAAGAGCCTGAGTTCATGCATCACTGAGTGTGAGGCAGCAGCTTCCCATCAGGGACTGACTCTTGGGGAGCCCACAGGCAAAACAATGCAGACTGTAATTAGAATACTTTTCTCTCCCATTCTGGGAATAAACAATCTTTTCATTGTTCATGTTTACACAAATAAAAAATGCTCAGCTGCATTGTAGTAACTATAGATGATACTGTAGCAGTGTTGTTATAAATAATATATATGCCAATGTAATTTAGGTTTTCTAATAAATATAGAAATTTTTTAGGCATATTCAGCCTCTTGAGTTGCTCAAGCATACATTTTGTTCATTGTGTATGACTCAGATCCTGTAATGCCTTTTCTGCTTAAATATTTTCAATCAAGTGATATTAAGTATCTTCACTGTAAAAAATATTTAACTGATAATTCTACTTTCAAAGCTTTTGAACTTTGAAAATATTAGTAAAAATAAAACATTAGCTGATATACCTAGGGAATAGTATGAAAAATAATAAATCTACTTGTCTGACCTCAAGTAATGGCTACAGAATTTCTCACATCTATTTTGGTCCAATAAAAAAATAGCAGTATCATTTTTATTCCTTGCAATGATAATTACTTTATAGTCATAGAAGTCTTCATGTTTTAAGGTAGACCTCTGCAGTTGTTTTCCTTCCTTACAAGCCTCATCTACCTCTAAATTAATTGTTTACTTTAAGAAATGAAGCACATGGGGAAATTTAATGTCTAATATCATTGCATAGCTATTTATAAATGGACGTTATATTTCAGGAGTGAAAAACAAAGCTATTAATATTTTATTACTACTCTTGATTAAGCCTTTAATATACTGTATAGAGCAGACCTTCACTAGCTGGGGATGGCTTAGGAGATCTAATGGACTTGGTAGGAGTTTCATGGCTACATTTAGATCATTGTGTTTGGAATGCATGCTGTCATATTATTAACATGTACCAGTAGGATGGTACAAAAAACTAATGGCAATTGTATGACATAGTTAGACTGGTGTAAAAGAAATAAGAGTTTACTACTTGGACTTCGTGTGGATCAGAAGAGTACCCCTTCCATTGAATAACAAAGAAAATAAAAAATGTGCTTTTAATATCTATACCGCATATGAGAAAGTAAAATAAGGGTTCATATACAGGCAAATATTTAAATTATTTTGGTTATCTGCAGCATAAGTGCTTCTCCATGAGAAGCCATCCAAGTGTACTATCAGCAGTAGTTACGTTCTAATGATATTATTATCTCTACTTTAGAATACACCTCACAAAACAGCTCAAGTCATCAAAAGGGCACAGTGTGGAATCTTGCTAGAACACAAGGCAGGCTTAAATGGATTTTTAACTCTTGTTACCATATATTCTTTACCACAAATTCTAAAATAATAAAGGTAAGGTTAGCTTTCCTAGAGCTTCCTGAAAAATCTGTCTTTGCCAGAAATATGAGACATTTTAATCCATTAATCCCTAGTTCAGCTGTTTTAAGTGACAAATAACCTTATAACATAAAAAAAAAACCCAAAGGGACCATCTCGGTTCTACATTTATTCCTTTTTTTTTTTATGAGCAAATAAAACTTGTTATGAGGTTAAACTGAGATTACAGAATTTCACAAAAATACTTTTACATTCTGGCCAAAGTTGTTAGACGTTAGGGATCTAAAATCAGATGTCTAAGCCTACGTTTTCAGTAATTGAAAATGGGACTTGATTGTAAGAGTTTGGAAACAACTCCTGGAGAAATGAGGCACTTGGTTTATTTACCGAGGTCCTCTTCAATCAACCCAGGCAAACCAGATATACATGCAAGAAATGTTCTAGAACACAATACTGAAATTTATACAGAAAATCAGAAAAGTTATGTAACCCTTTGCAAAGGCGTTTATCTGCTGCCCGAAATAGCTCATAAGAACTTGAGCATAAATTTGGCTTCAAGCCTCCATGATACACAATCCCAACCTGGGATGACCAGTGTGAACAACATAGTTTTTAACTGTAGATTTTTAACTCAACAGCAAAAAGAATGCAGATTTTTATGATGCTCATAGCCATATATATTATCAGTTCTGGATCTTCTTAAAAAGATGTTATTGCAATAAAAATTGGGAAAATTATTATGCCCATCTCAGATATTTGAAAAAAATGGAAATAAAGCATAGACATTCAACTTCACAAATTGGAAAGACACAGCAGCAGCTTCCCCTGTATCTAGAAAAAGGGAAGAAAATCACCTAGCACATTGAAACATTCAGATTTTCTTCTCAGAATGTCAGGACTTATATCTGCATTTGCTACATCTCACTGAAATGGCTCTGATCATCATAGAATGCATTTGCCTGTGTTTTATGCATTAGTTTGTGTTTTCTCAGTCACTTCCGTTAAATCTGGGTTTTGTCAGCTATTTAAAAGCTTGCTGACACAGATAAGATGTAGAATATTCATTTCTATATTAAAAAAAACCCCATAAAATATTGAAAATCAAATCCTTCCAGTAAGAAATATTTAAGTATACTTTACTTAGTGGTATAACACCTAGAGGAAAAAATCACTGAAAAAGCATTCTAAGAACATGCACAGCATACTATAGTTCAAGATCTACTTTGTAAATGCAAGGAGAAAATGAAATCCACGCCTGCCAGGTTTTGGCTGGTGCTTTAACAAGCAGACTTTCCTCTTAAGAAGGATCAGTTCCCTGATAATTTTATAATTAAGTCCCTTATTTATGAATTCTTTTGTTTTTCTACTAAAACGAGTCAGCAAACTGAGGTTTTCAAATAGCTTATAAGTGACAAAAGTACTGACTTTTTAAAATTTTCCCAGTACATGAACAGATTTGCTTCATAAGATTAACAATGTTTAATATAGAATCATAGAATCGTTTGGGTTGGAAGCGATCTTAAAGATCATCTAGTTCCAACCCCCCTGACATGGACAGGGATATCCCACCAGACCAGGCTGCCCAAGGCCCCATCCAACCTGCCCTTGAACACTTCACTTACTTTTTATTTATTACAAAGCACCTCAGGTACTGTGCAAATCAGCACGAATCCTATATAAACCTTAAATTTTTTTTATTATATTTAATTCCAGATAAGGAAAGGCTGATGATTTCACTTTAAGTATTTGCTGAGATTTGTTTGCATTCAAAATTCTGAGTGCAACTCAGGAGGCAAGACTACGTGGAAGAAGAAACTAAAAATAACAATAAAAATCAATTCTTATAATTTATTTTAAAGAATTTAATAATAGTTGAATTAGTATTACTAAGATTATTCTAGTTATAAATATAATTATAAAGCAGTTCAATTTAATAGCTAAAAAGAAAAACACCATGTTTTCCTAATTAATGTTCTATATATGCTATGGTTCTAAAATATTTTGAACTGGTAGACTCAGTCTTAGAGAACCTCCAAAGAATTTCAATACTTTAGATATTTAGAGTAGTTCTTAGAATACAGAAAATACTCAGTAGAACATAGCAGCCCTATAGATAACAGCTCCATAGACTTATGTTCCAGCACAGACTGAAAGGCTTTGGCTACAGTTTCAAATCAAGATTTATTTCTTATTCAAGTTCATGGAATCTTTAATTTTCATTTGGAGTGAATACAGCTCCAGTCTGTAGTATTTAGTCCAAGTACAGAGCAAACTGCATGTGGTTTAACTACTTTTTCTTGGAAGAAGTGCAGAGTCAATCATTTCATTATTGAACCTGTGGTTCTCTGCAGCCTGGCAAAAAGGATTCTTCTTTCTTTTCAAATTATTATTGATTTGGAGAATAGTTCAGATTACACTCTGATAAGATGAATTATATCCTCTAATAGCATGAGTAGATCTTCAGTTAGGAAGAGCTGAACAACCAGTTGTATGTGTAGTCCTGTGATTCTGGTGCAATGACTAACTTGGCTACTTTAGTTAATTAAAAGGCAATACAAATTGTTCATTTATGGGCCCATTCAATTCTCATTACAGTTAAAGTCAATGTGTATCCTTCCTTATTGAGAACTGGGTCAGACTGTTCTCCAGTTGCTCAGTTTGTAAAGATATTATGATCCAAGTTTAAGAAAATGTTAAAGCTGTAAGAGACGGGCTACAGAGCAATGAGAACATTGACAAAAGAAATCTAGTAAAACCAAATACTAAAGAGTTGTGCAATATAAGGTAGCCATTTTCTCTGGTAGTTCACCTCTGAAGGAGCCCTATTCCTCTCTCTCTTTTAACCCCAACTTGCATCTCTAAAGGAAGTCCACGCCATCCACTAATCCTGCAGTTACAAACAGCCACCGCAAACAGAAGAATTATCTGGACTGCAGTGCCACCCAGAGCAGGAACCGAAAAGGGATAAAGACTTAGTCTACTAGTAACAGACAGGTGTTCTTTAAAGAATACATTGCATTCTTCATCCCAAGGAAGGTTCTCAAGGTTTTTGAGCAGTTAATTTTCTGGTTTGTGAAATACAGTAGGGCTCAGTTAAGGTTAAAAGAACTTATTAATTAGCTGAAAAAAGGAATGATCCAGCTATCCCAAAGAAAAACTGAGACAATTTGATAAACCATAACCATAAATGTTTAAGAAAAAGTGGTGATTTCACAATTTGAAGCTTTGCCTAGTTACTATTTATAGCTTAGAAATAAAAATTCAGTTATTTTGGTTAGAGCAATATAGAATAGTTGGACTTTCCTTTTGTTAAGGATGCACTTTCTAATTTCCAATTCCACAAGTTCATAGAATCACAGAATCATTAGGCTTGGAAAAGACCTCTAAGATCATCAAATCCAACCATCAGCCCAACAACACCATGTCTACTAAACCATATCCTGAAGTGCCACATTTACACTCTTTTTGAACATCTCCCATGATGGTGACTCAACCACTTCCCTGAGCAGCCTGTTCTGGTGATTTACCAATTTTTCCCAATATCCAATCTAACCCTCCCCTGGTGCAACTCAAGGCCATTTCCTCTTGTCCTATTGCTAGTTACTTGGGAGAAGAGACCAGTAACAACCTTGTTACAACCTCCTTTCAGGTAGTTGTAGACAGAGATAAGGTGTCCCCTCAGCCTCCTCTTCTCCAGGCTAAACAATCCCAGTTCCCTCTAGCCATTCCTCATAAGACTTGTGTTCCAGAACATTCACCAGCTCCACTGCACTTCACAATATTGTCACAATGCTTCCTGATAATGTATAATAGTGCATACCTGCAAAATCTATTGTTTCAAAATTAATTGTTGATACATTTATGATAATAGCAGGCGTAATTATATTACATTTTGTTGAAGGGAGATATATAATTTCATACCTTTGTTATATATTAAATAAAAAGTTTATAACTTACCAACAAGTTATCATATCATTGGCATCCACAAGCCATTTAAAAACTAATTTTGCACTATTTATACTTTTGTAATTCTTAGATCAAATTATATTAAAAAGCAGGCGGGGAAAAATTCTGATGTATAACTATATATTGTATCTAAAAAATTATATGTTATCTACAAAATGGTGCTGGTGGATGTGAAGGCCAACATAAGCTGGCAAAGTGCACTTTTAGCCCAGAAAGCAAATCATATCATGGGCTGCATCAGAAGTGTGACTAGCAGGTTGAGGAATGTAATTCTGCCCCTCTATTCTGCTCTCATGAGACCTCACTTGGAGTACTGTGTTCAACACAGGAGAGACATGGACCTGTCCATGAGTCCAGAGGAGGACCACAAAAGTGATCAGAGGGCTGGAGCACCTCTCATATGAGGACAGGCTGAGAGAGTTGGGGCACCTCTATGAGCTTTGCACCTCATAGAATGGCAAAAGTTAATTCACCTGCTTATATGAGCTTTAAGTCTGATGGACTTCTGTACCTGGTTTGTGCAAACTAGGGGCCCTAGTTCCCACTATGGTCATCTAGCTATGGCTACATGCCCTATTGTTTTACTTCAGACTATTTTTCCATCTGTTTTTCTGTCTGATTACTTTTGCTTTGAAGAAATTGTAGGTATTAAAAATAATAATATTTAATAACGACAATTATTTTGAATCAGTCATATTTTGGGGAACAAAAACCCCTACCACCATCGACAAGAAAAATACCCCAAACCAAACTTCTAGTTATAACAGTGGTTAAAGCATCCAACCACTTTCCATCCTGCATGCAATTCAGTGTTCTCCTACTGACACAGTTATGTGTTCACAACAATAAAAAGCAGAATATCTTACTCCTTTTAACAGTCATGGATTCTTCACTTCCAAATTAAGTTCTATTAGAATGAACCCTGTTAACTTCAAGACTTTTAAACTCTTGAGTTTTTTGACAAACTCCAGGCAAGGAACAATGGCACATGCAACTATATCAGCTTTTAAGCAGACTGGGGAAGGTCCTTCATTTGTCTCCTGTAGCAACATCTTGATCTGATTTGGGTGCAGCCATAACACAAGTCGACCTCTACGGTACTTTCCCCATTTATAAATTGCAGTAACTTTTGTACACCTAAAGAGAAGAAAAAACCTTTGCAGTTTTAAGGTCAATACAACCTACAAACTTAAGGACCAATATCCGCTTCTATCCATGCTGGTATTTTGTATATGAAATAGGGTGTATAAGCATGGTGTTTATTAAAGAAATCTTCAAAATGTTTTTTCTTCAAATTTCCATGATTAATTTAAAGTTGATTCCTCACTGCACTTAAGTGCATTTTATTTTCACTTCAGTGCATTTTATTTTCACTTCAGTGCATATAGGATAGTTTGAAATGGATAGCCTTAAATTGATAGTCTTAAGTGAAGCCTATCAATTTAAATATAGTTTCTTTCTAAAGTGGAGGTAAGATTTCAACCTTATTTTTGGTTAAAAACAATGTTACAAATGGATCACCAACTGCATCTGCTTAATTAACAACTTCCATGAAATAGATTTCCATGATGTGCATAGCTGTAGATACAATGTTGCCTCTCATTTAAATCTTTCCTTTGCATTCCAATCAGATAGAAACAGGGTCCAATTCCCAATTTGGAAAATAAACACATTAAAGAAAATTAGTTTAGGCATCATTACAGTGTACATACATGAGTGTCTACATGTTTTTTAATGAACGCTTTCTAAACAGCATTTAAGTACAAACCAAAATTTCTCTCTGTGGCTAATTTGACCACACATATTGCAAACTGTTTTCATTTTCCTTTATTGTCCTCTAATGAGCTTATCAAGAGTGTATAATTAGTGCAGTAAACTGCATAACATGGACTCTGCCCTCAAGCAACCAAGCAGAGTTCTTGACTAGCCCCTTCTCCCACTGGAACTTAGTACTGTTAATGGACCATGATCAGTAGAAAGTATATGGAGGGATATGCTCTGTTCTGAATAGCTTGTGATCTCTGGCTTGAAGCAACAGTTCTGTGGCTACCACCATCTGTACTGATGCACACATGAAAGTTGCTCTGTTTCGTTTTAACGAAGCTACCAAGGTCAATTAATAATGGCTTTGGATGATTGAAAGACACTGTAAGACCGAGCAACTGGATTCTGTGGCACTTTATGTATAAAACTTTTAATATTCTCTGCAGTAGGTAATCCTAGATTCTCTGCTGAAACCTGAAACTACCAGTAGATCTGAGTTTTTAAGGATACAACTTATCAAAGTAAGAAAATATTACAGACTCATAAGAGATGCTCAAATAGAGATATAAATATTGTGTCACAATCAGCTGGATGTCAGTCTAGGTGTGCTATGGAGGACATTGTACTTGAAAGGTATCATTCTTCCTGTCCACTAGGCAGTACATCACAAACCCCATCGCTTAAAAGAAACAATCACCTTGATGACTTAAGGATCTGTTTTTTAAGATGCACAACACATGCTAAATTGTTGTCAATGTAATATCTATATTAGCTAATACAAACTTATTCTAATTTTTGAGATCTGCTTATTGCAGGAGATGGCTATATGAACACAAGGGATTAGAAAGGTTTGGTTTTGTCCCAGTGTTTTTGACCTCACCAGCCCCCAAAACATTTGGAAAACCATTAATAGCCCAGAAACAACACTCTAGCACCATCTTTTCTACTCCCCAAATGTCATTAGCGTGCTCTTTTCAAAGGAGATACAGCACAAACTCCAAATAAGCAGGTTTTCCAAGACTTTTACAAGTTAAAAGTAAGAAATTTCTTCCAGAAGAGTAGGGTAGCATCTGTGCATGTGCATTAATATGTGTCTGTGTTTATCTGTGTGTGTGTAAGTATATACACACACACATATACATGCATCCAAATTATGTGCACAAGAACAGTTTTAGATCTTTTCCTACTGTCAGCCAATCACAACTAGTAGGATAATGCTTAAACACTGTGCACATGAATAACTGACAGAAAAGTAATGCAAGGAGTATCAAAAGCTAGTAAAAACGCATGGAAAAAAACAAGAGGAAAACAATCTCAATAAAATCTGACATCACTATTCCTCTACAATCACTTTTTATTTATTGGACTGTACATAAAAAAATGGCATATTGAGGAGCTTCTCTGATAATTAGTTTATCAGGGGTCTAATATTCATCTGCAGTTAATCACACAAAATCATATCACCATTTTAATATTAATCCCTGCTGTTCATCAACTACAGAATAAGGTACAGATATGTAATGTGCTGGAAAGAGTTTGCCATTGGAGTAAATGCTAAAAATCTCAAATAAATGTTAAAAAATTGTGCACAAGAACAATTCTGTACTTAAGGTTGAAGTACCATTATAATTCATTTTCCAGTGCTGCTACAGCAGATTTTAAAATTTCAAACACCACAACTAAAAACAGTGGAAAAAGAAAAAGTAATAATAGTTTAAGAACACAGAAACGTAAACAATTGGTTTTAGGATTCACTTGAATGTCCTTAGATTTTTCTATACATGAATAAAGCACACAAATTATGAAGATGTTTAAACATACATTTTTGCCCAACATAAATTACAATTTACTACATTTATTTTGATTTCCTACATAAACACTTACAAATTTTTTTATTACCTAAAACAAAACAAATAAATACTAAGGATATATAAATAAGAAATTAAGTTTATTACAGAACAGTAGGGAATTGCTTTTCACATTCTTTCCCAGATAACATTGCAAGCAGTACTAGATTTTAAAAAATGACTCAAACAGTCATAAAATAAAAAGAAAAGAAGTCCCCTAAACTTAATGTATTATTCTACTCTGAAACAAAGCACCTCTTTAAACTGAACCAAAGAGGACTTTCAGATAAAATTTTGCAGTAAGTGAAATTCCGTAGTGTTTACAAAACTACAATGCCTATAAAAATAACCTACGGAGTAATAATTTTTTTAGTTTAAATGAAGGTTTGTAAAATATCCCACATTTTTTATGCATTCTCATATCTAAAGCAGGAAATCTGCATTTTGTAATGTTTTTCTCCTAGAAGAAAGCAGAAGAAGTCTGCACTTAACTACAACTTCAGTATATAGCTGCAAGTCATCAGCAGTGAAATAACATAAATAATGATGATAACAAATTGGAAGAAGAGTAGAAAACATCTAAGTTAAGCTAAATTTACACACTTCTGGGTCACACATACAATTCTGGCATAAAAAAATAAGATCAATAATCATAGAATCACTAGGTTGGAAAAGACTTCTTATATCATTGAGCAAACATTCCTACCTGCCACAAAAAAAACCATGTCCTTGAGCACCTTGTCTACCCATCTTTCAAATACCTCCAGGGATGGTGACTCAACCACCTCCCTGGGATATATAATAATGCTGCCATTTATGTCACTTTTTAAAAATTAGAATTAATTCGATACTGAGTAAGGTCTTGAAATAAAATTAACACCTTTGTAAAGACTATATTATATTTAACCATAACTATTGTGCTACAGATCAATACAGATCATTGTAGATTTTCTTGTAATGTATAATTCGATATTTGGAATGTGCATACTTCATACATGTTCTGCAAGAAACTCTTGTTTTTAGCAATGTCATTTCACCACGTAAGTACTCACTCAACCGGTAAACATTGCATCACAATCCCAAATGTCTGACGGATTTTAAGAGCATTCCCAGTTTCCACCCACCCCCAACCCACACTGGAAACTCATAAATTTCTAGAAGAGATTACTTCCAAATAAACTCTCATCTTGAAAGAAGAACAATGACGTAATCCACTAGTAAATTATATAAATATTCCTGACACCAGAGTTACCTAGAGACAGAGCTGAAACTATCGAGAGACTTGCCTGCCATTTTGTAATAATTCACAAATTCTAGTTCTAGTCATGTGCAAAACACATGTGGTCCTCCTTGGAAGGTAAACAATAACAGCGTAATGATATAATGACGATATGTAACAACAGCTAAATGGGGTTTCTGCCCAGCAAAGTACAGTAGAAAAGGTATATTCTCTTCCTGGCCTAGTTAGGGGCAGATGTTACACAGGAATTAAAAGAATATCTTGTGTTCACAACCACTTCCAGTGTGAAGATAATGTTATGTAAAAGGAAACATAATATATAATTAATATATCCATAATATTATATAATTATAAACAATATATATAATTAATATATGCATAACTAAAGTAATTAATTTTCAGATAAATGAATTCTCAGCATGGTGACTGTCATTGCATCTGATAACGTGGGTTTCTGCATTTTAACACTTCTGCTTTGGCTAGTACCAGATTCTGCCCTCATTAAGATTTTGAACAGGCCTTCACTTTATGAAATCCTCTGCCTCCCACAGGCAATTTATTTCCTTGGGATCAATAACTACAAAAAGCACTGCCTCAGTGTGAATGAGGGTATGAGAACTGGACCCATGGCCTCTAAATGGCTCCTTTACATGAACAACCTATCATATACCATTCTACCTACACAAAGCAACGTAACAAAAGGAACCTTCTTCTCATAATGTCGGTGAACAATTGCACTGAACAAAACATGCTAAATATTAATCATAGGAGAGTAAACGTGTGCAGAATCCTGCCCTTGAATAATGTACTATACATCTCTGATGGCATTCATGTGAGCTGAGCAAATATATTTCTCTCTGCAGTAATGAGAAGTACTTTTGTTAGGTAAAAAGAAAAAGAACAAAAAATACAAAAAGTTAACCGATCACTGTTTTTCAAAATTAACTACCGCAAAAAAAAGCTCAATATAATTTTTTATTGCAGTATCCAGATTATCAACTGAAATGCAGTTGTCTTTACTTAGTGAAAATATCCCTCAAACATTTTAACATGCAACATTTTTGTATTTGCTGTGTCTGAACTTCTGTTATCTAATTAATGCAAACTTATAAATAGAACAAATCAATGAAGAATCTGCATATATTCCAGCCATTTAACAAACATTTTTAATTGCCACAGAGTATGCAGACAGTTTTAACATGGGATAATATTTGAGGAACGTTGCTTGTTTAACAACTCAGATTGACAGGGAGTCTCGATATCTTTTACCAGCCTGTTGTACTGTGGGAATGGCAAATGAACAGCAAACCAACCAGGCTACTAGTGCCAGAAATCTCCATCAGTCTAAATGTGGCAGAAATAACAGAGTAACCTTCTGTGCCAATTTTTACCTACCTTGCTACTCTATCCAACCGTACCTGAGCATATCTGAATTTGGTATAAGGTGGCTGCAGAACTGTTTCATTTGAATGGATGGAACAAAGCAAGGGTGTGATATGTCAGACACTAAATTCACAGGAAAAGGACATAACTATTCACACAATATTACATTAATATTTGCAAAGCATGAAAAAAATCTCAAATTCACTTCCTAATCATCAAAAAAAATGAAAACAGCCCTGGAACTAACTGAAGAAACTGTTTTATTACAGAACAAATAAATTGTTGCACTCCATCTGTCCTCATGGGGGCAACTAGCAAAAGCATGCTGCCCAGCACTTGGCATTATCTTCTGGGCCCCAGGTGACATCCATCTGACCCTCAGACACAGATTATTATCATTTCAATGGTCTCTTCAGTTCAAAGTGTCTGAAATAACGACTTGGCTCTAATGCAGCCCAGCGGAGTGGCATTTGGAAGTGGGGGTGGAAGCGTGGATCTGCTGGAGGGTAGGGAGGCTCTGCAAAGGGATCTGAACAGGCTGGACCGCTGGACTGAGGCCAATGGCATGAGGTTTAACAAGGCCAAATGCCGGGTCCTGCACTTGGGGCATAACCCTATGCAGTGCTACAGATTAGGGGAAGAGTGGCTGGGGGACTGCATGGAGGAGAGGGACCTGGGGGTAATGGTTGACAGCCGACTGAACGTGAGCCAGCAGTGTGCCCAGGTGGCCAAGAAGGCAAATGGCATCTTGCCTTGTATCAGAAACAGCGTGACCAGCAGGTCCAGGGAGGTTATTCTCCCTCTGTACTCAGCACTGGTGAGACCGCACCTTGAGTACTGTGTTCAGTTCTGGACCCCTCACCACAAGAAGGATGTTGAGGCTCTGGAGCGTGTCCAGAGAAGAGCAACGAAGCTGGTGAGGGGGCTGGAGAACAAGTCTTATGAGGAGCAGCTGAGAGAGCTGGGGTTGTTCAGCCTGGAGAAGAGGAGGCTGAGGGGAGACCTTATTGGTCTCTACAACTGCCTGAAAGGAGGTTGTGGAGAGGAGGGAGCTGGCCTCTTCTCCCAAGTGACAGGGGACAGGACAAGGGGGAATGGCCTCAGGCTCTATCAGGGGAGGCTCAGGCTGGACATCATGAAAAAATTTTTCACAGAAAGGGTCATTGGGAACTGGCAGAGGCTGCCCAGGGAGGTGGTTGAGTTGCCTTCCCTGGAGGTGTTTAAGGGACGGGTGGACAAGGTGCTGAGGGGCATGGTTTAGGGAATGTTGGGAATGTTTGGACTCGATGACCCAGTCAGTGCCTTCCAACCTAGTCTTTCATTTACATAGCATGCAAAGTAAGAAGAGACAGGATGCAGTTGAGAGTAGGGCCACACTCAATGGTGTTGGAAAACTATGAGGGAAAGAGGTACCCAAGTCACTAAAGTTTTGCCCACACTATCTGCTGGAGAAATGATCCTCTCTGTGTGTGTTTTATAAACAGAAAAGTGTGTCAAGACACAAAAAATGTGCCTTGGGAGTGTCACTCAGCACAAGCCAAATCCACGCCAGGCATGGTTCTAACAGTTAAGCGATATCGATTATCAGAGATACAGTGCTTGAACTCAATGGTTCTGTTTTCTTTTTTTTACCAGCAAGGATATAGCCTTTTTGACTACTCTGCAGCCTGAGATTAAACTGCAGAAAAAAAATTGGTCACTACTTCTTTTCAGAGTAGCATCCAAGCAATGAAAAAACCAAGCAGGGAATACTGCATAACATCATACAGTGTATGATTGATACACACTGATTTCTGTATGATATAGTAAAAAGACCTCCTTCTATACTTCTGAAGGTCAAAACTGAAATTTCCTTTTCTGAGACACTGAAGAACATGCCTTTATGAAGGTAATGCAGAAGACAAAGTATCTAAATAGAACAGTAAAAAGAGGTCTAGCGAGTTTCTCTCAACCATCAGCACTTCATATTTGAAAATCAGAGTCCCACGAAATACAGTTCCAGAGTCTCTGAATTATTAAGTTTACTTTCATTTATCAGATCATGTATATCAATAAACATTGTCTTGCTGCCTAAAAAAAATCAGTCCTAAATACAGGTGTTTAATTTATCCATCTGTGGGATAGCGATGTCTCTATTATTACATTCATAAGCATATGAGATATTGCTAGTGATAGGACCCTAAATCTTTCTTTGTAAAACTGCATTAGTTCTCTATTAAATGAAGGCAGAATAAACCCATCTTTGCTCCAATGCACTAATTTGTATTCATTGGACTTTTAAGTATTTCCTCATTCTCAGGCTGTTAAAACATGGTTCTCATACCAAGATTTTAGAATAACAGATCTTTTTTTTTTTTTCCAGAGGCAAGCAATTAAAGTGTATCTCTCTACTTTATTGTGATTATTTTATAAGCACTAATAACTTACAAAAAAATTTCCTAAGGAAACCCAAAATAATTCTTGCAAAAAACCAAAATTACCCGATAGATGATGGGATAGATGTGATACGCAGTATGTATTTCAGAGCAACTCTGTTCTAGTCAAACATTCTGGTTTTAATACTTCATATAAAATAAAATAATATGCAATAATATGCAGTCCTGATAGGTTTTGCTGTCTGTATTGCAGTATAGAGTTGCCACATCCAGGTTCATACAATAACAGGCTTGCTGTAGTACACAACCAATGCTTAGTTTAGCATATGTCTAGCCCACTAGCTTTGCACATTAGCATGTATTAACATGGACATTCAGATGCATTACATTATGTATCTACCATGATGTCAGTAATGTAGAGATTGAAATTTTTAGTTCTCCTTAATCTTGCTATTGTTGAAATTGTCACTTGAAAATATTCCCGAAGAGACATACCATTTTAAAGTGTTTAAATTGATAAGCTACTGATTTTTCACATAACTCAGTACTTGTGCAATACATGAAATGCTTACATAAACTGATGGACCTACAATATACATTTAGTAATGAAAAACTAAGATTAAAAATGTAGTATTTGAGACAAGATACAAGAACAGATACAGCTATATTAGATAACAGCAAAACAGAACTTGGTTGGTTCAATTCCAATTCAAATCTATAGCGAGTTCATGTATTGTGGGGTTAGGAAGTAAACAAAACCCCAAAATTAATGTGCAAAGTGACATGATTTTTGTTGAATAAAATCTGAGCAAGAGAACTATATTACATTTCATCACATGATATATTAAAATGGTAATTTTTCACCCATGTATTATATATTACTCCTTAGAGCTATTTTTATCAAAACAGAGATTTGAGCACATATTGTTTATTAATTGGCACTGTATTTCTATTATATTTGTTTTGATAGCTTTGTGAATTATAGTTCACAAAAAACTTTGCATTCCCTAAGAAGTAATACAAAGAACGAACTAGAGACAGATCACAGCTGACAAATATCGTGTTTAACTTGAAAGGATTATGACTCCAAAAAATGGAAAATCCTCATTAGATTCAGTGATGTCAAGTTTTTGTCTTGAGTGTTTGACACGCGGGCAATTTTACAGTCCCCAATACTGAGTAAGTTCTCTAGCACTTACGACTTGCATAATGATTGCCGATTGAAGTCCTTACTCAATATCATTCACATGCAGCTAATGATCCAGAGATGTCCTAAAGATCATATGCTGGAATTATATGTTCAAGCCCCCAGAAAGAGGACAGTAAATTCTGAAACTTTTAAGTTTCATTAGAGGACAGATTCTGAACAAAAACAGGCAACCTGTATTTTGTATCTGTCTTGCAATTAAAAATATGGTAATGTAAAGGTAAAGAATTTTTTTATTTTGTTATTGTCCAAATACAAAAGCCTTTGAAAAAAAAGAAAAAGGCTTAGAATACTCTTGTTGCATGAACACACACTCTACTATGAGATGTATGTAAATCTGCAATATGCCTACATTATAAATCCCACTGAAGTGATATAATATTTTGAGATCTGGTTATCAAGAGTTTGTTTTTTCCTAAGTTTTTCAAAATTCTTAGTCTCCTGTTGGCCTCCAGAAACAAATCTCTGCTCCTACCTTGAGTTTCATGGGTTTCTTTGGGATCCCATACAAGAAATACTGACTGTTCACTAAATAGTAGTTTCAGCCAGAGTAGTAAGAATACTTTCTGTAAGTTTGATAAGGATATGTAGAAGAAAAGTTTCTCTGCAAAAGGGGACCTTAAAAGTTTAAATTTATTCCCTGCTATTTCTTTGTTTCATTCCCCAAATTCGGTTGTATCTGACCTATTACCTAGACTTCATAAAAAGTCTGTATATCAGGAAATTGGTTTTCAATAAGAGAGAAAATGATCTTTGCATCTTCTCAACAGAACCTTGAGCTGTTAAACCCCTAAGAATAATGTAACAGGATCTTCACTATAGATCTGCCTTCATTACAAATGAGTAAATTTTTAAAAAACTCTTTTCTGCTTCCATGCCTACATGTGCAATATTCCACATGGCAGGATCTCAGTTTGCCTGTTCACAGATAAGTACGTGTATGTCAATCACTTCCTATCATTTAGTTTGCTGGATACTGCTCTTCCTGGTGCGGGCCTGCGACACAGTAGTCTGCCTATAATAAGTAATTGTTTAAACAATTTGAGGGACATTAGAAAAAGTATTCTAAAGCAAAAAAATTATTTACATTCATATATGGTTTCATCAAAGTGTTCGCATTACTGGAAGGTGGTTAAATAAGGTGTGGGGAAGTTGGTTGTACAGAAAAAGGACACAACCAATATAAGACCTTTCAAGAACGGATTCTAGGGGCCAGTGAGACCTCATCTGGAATACTGCATCCAGTTCTGGAATCCTCAACGTAAGAAGGATATGGAGCTATTGAAACAGGCCCAGAGAAGGGCTACAAAGATGATCGGAGGGCTGGAGCACCTTCCCTGCGAGGACAGGCTGAGAGAGTTGGGCCTGTTCTGCCTAGAGAAGAGAAGGTTCAGAGGAGACCTCATATCGACATTCCAGTACCTGAAGGGGCTACAGAAAAGGAGGGGCTATCCATAAAGGCTTGCGGTGATACAACCAGAGGGAATGGGTATAAACTGGAGATGAGCAGATTTAGGTTAGATATTAGGAAGAATTTCTTCACCACAAGAGTGGTGAGGCACCGGCAGAGGTTGCCCAGGGAGGTTGTGGATGCCCCATCCCTGGAGGTGTTCAAGGCCAGGTTGGATTGGGCCTTGGGCAGCCTGATCTAGTGGGATGTCCCTGCCCATGGCAGGGGGATTGGAACTGGGTGATCTTTAAGGTCCCTTCCAACCCAAACTATTCTATGATTCGATGATTCTATGAGCATTTAATCTAATTTCTGCCCTCAGTATTCTTAGTTTAGCATCTGACTGGATTATTACTGTTCCATAGTAGACAATGTGTAGGGAGAAGATTTTTTTGTTTGTAAGAACACTTAGTCAATCGGCATTCAAATTTGTTGCAGTATATAAGATAAGGGGGAAAATATATGCCGCACAACCATAAATTTATCAATAACATTTCATATAAAAATCATCCTAATCCTTAAAAATGACTTGATAAATTCTCTGTGAATTTGTATGTTAAAAAAAAAATAAAGGGAAGATGTTAATAGCTTCAAAGGCAAAATGGTAAAAATATATTCCAGAATAACTATTTTCATTCTTGCTCTCTTAATCCATCATTTTAGATCATTTGTTAAAGCAACACTCTGGATAACCTATTAGGAAACATAAAAAAAAATAAGAAGAATAAGGAGGTCCGTCAGTTAGTAACATTTCTTATTTCTTATAACAAACCCTAACACTTTAATCATGCTGCATGGATATTTCAACTAGATCTAGGTAAATATTAAGGCCAGAACAAACTGTCCTGTGATGCGAGGAACGCTAATCCTCTATAATTGCCTTTTTAACAACTGTGATCGACAAATACATAAATAAATAGTTAAATGAACAGATTTTTACACATGCAATCAGGAAGATATACAAAATAAGGGAAAAAGAAAGTACTACTTGACTTCTCCAACCACAGACTAAATGTGGTTGATGGAAAATTATTAGGCAAATACACATATGGTGAGTTATGGAGTTCTTCAAAAAGTTAAACAATCCTGAGATTTCTTCCAAATAATGTTTGTTTCCAAGACCTTCAAAAGACTGAGAAACATCAGTCTTGTAAGAAATCCTCATGTATTCATTGTAATGAAAACTAGAACCTTGAAAAATATATTTGTGTGGAGGTTTTGATGACAAAATTTTCCATTGAAAATATTTTCTTTTCAGTGGAAAAGAGAACAGCAAATATTTTGTTATCTGAAGTTTCACCTCTGTAAAAAGAAAGTGTTGATTTGGAAGTTCATTCACCATGGCTCATTGAAGTTACAGCTTCACACACTTTTCATTTTGTATCTGCCTTTCACAAGGCACCCACTGATTAAGCAGTGATCAATGCAAGTCTTGGTTGTGGAGTATAATGGGAAATTTAATGTGGGTAAAAACTCAGGTTACAGTGGCGAATGAGAGCATGAGGCCTTGAAATTAAAATTGAAGAAAACCAGCAGGAACTGCAGATAAATATTTTCTGGTGCCAATTGATAATTTATTTTGTTTTGTTTTCAGGCCTAGACCAGAAACAGTTTGCGGTGTTCAATTTTTAAATAGAAAGTCTACACTTTTTGTAAAAAAAAATATTGAGATGAGAACTTCAAAAGTTTTGGTAAAATTTCTCTTCCCTAGACTTTAAATTTGTTGGAGAAGGAGACAGATGAACACTATGCAACTATTAAAGAGATTTTAATATCTTTTAAAATAAGGAAAAGTGTTTCATATCATATTGTCCTAACCATGGCCACTTTTTCTTTGAATCTCCCTAATTAACTTCCCTTGAACACATATATATATCTTGTGGACAGAATAAATTTTAAACTTATTTCCAATGGCTCCGCAGGTAGTCCTTCCCAAATATGTTCAGATAGATACAATTTCATAAGTACTTGGCCAAATAATTGGAGCAAAAGTTGTTAAATAATGAAAAAATATTTGAGTATACACTGAAGAGAGAAAATGAATACAGAGACTGTGTGTAAGTAAAATGTATAGCATCAGCACAGCAGTGAAAAATACAATAGAATAAAAAGATATTTCAGTGTTTCATGTTTGTCCGGAGTTTATGAAAAACTGTACTTTGCTATAATACTAGTGTTATATTATAAAGAGTAAATAAACATTTGCTTAGGAACTGTATCATAATACATAAAACAAAGCAAGAAGAGCTGGAGTACAATGTTATCTTTTGCATATTTTACCTTTTCCTGAATGTTTAATTTAGCTTTGAAAGAGAAAATAACAGGGAACTTACTGTGATGTATAAGTGGAAAGTCTTAATATAAAAACAGATCTTTTGAGGTTGTCGTTTTGGTTTGGGGTTGTTTGGTGTTTTTCTCCAAAAATATAACTCCTAGCTGAAACAGAAGTTTCTCAGTTAGCTGCAGATACTAGTATTCAAATGCTCTGATCATAAATGTCTAATCTACTTCACCTAATTCTCAACTAAAAAAAGTCAGAAGGGTATCTCCCAACTAGTACAGTCCTGTCAAGAAGCTGAGTTTTTCATGTGCTATTTCCATCAGCATTAGGATGGTCAGTACTATAACAAGAATGCATATTTTTGTAGGTGTATCTAAAAAGGAGGATAATGCAATATAGAAAAAGGAATCAATGGTCCATGATTATGGGCCTCACAAAATCAACCTGATTGTCCAAATTGTTCAAAAACTATGAAAAAAGCAATGTCTTGAAATAAGATGAAATAATATAACAGAATAATAATTAAAGGACCTGAAGCTCTTTATTCACCTGAGTATTTTGGTGATTTAATCACAGTGCAACATTTATGTTCCCACCAGTATAATTCCATTATATAGGTCTTTGATATGTTTCCTTGGGGGTGAGAGAGAGATGCCATAAGGAAAGGCACCATCCAGACAAGCAGTATCCTCTCTCTCCCAGACTCCTCTCTCCCCATTACCTGGCTTACTGTTTGGATTTTTTTTTAATTTGATATTAAAAAAAACAGAAAGCCAGGAGCCAACTTCTGTGATTTTGGCAACTTCACACTCATTTTCACAGAAATAGTTTTCTCAGAACAGAAATCCTAATTAAGCACACAAATTAAAAATATCTGCAATAAACAAACATAATTCACTTAGAATTATTAAATGAACACGTATTTCAGATGCATATTTAAAATAAAAAAATATGCTACCTTAGTAAATGTGACAAGTTGAAACCATATGCCCCCTCAAACTTAGACACATCTGTTTGCAAACATACATAAAAAGAGAATAATTATGCAGAAAAAAAATGTATTCTCAGAATTATTTAATGGGTTCTCTGAAAGTAGTTCTAAATGAAGCAAGCACTGCCAGTCCAACTGAAGAAATCACTCCTCAGCCTCAACATGTGAAAACATTCTGTGTGACAAACATAGAAATGAATTATTAAGAAGAAAGGAATAACTCCTAACTCAAAGAGTAGTAGTCAGGATTTTGACACTCTAGATTACTTGTAAGGGTCAGATGCAAAGAAAACCTTAATATCTAGAGAGGAAACTGTGGTGTCTTGGCTCTTTGCAAATTGAATTAGGAGCCTCAGAAGAGTGACCAAAAAGTCCATAGGGAGCTGCCTACAGCAAATCAATTGAAAATGTGAAGTGCGGGTCCACATCAAAAATTCTGCTCCTCCAAAGCTGTGAGGGCTTAATCAGAACTGCAGAACAGAAGGTGCAGTTCTGATATATCTGGGGCAACTGGAGAATTGTGAACCTAAGGAGATGTAATCCTACAAAACCGGAGCATATGCTAAACCAGCTGATTCTGTGGGTAGTAATTTCCTAATAAATCTACACCAGTCTGCACCATCCTTCATGCTTTATCTTGGTTAGGTTCAGCAAAGAATTCAGAACTCCTCTCCAAAGAAGAAATTATGGATGAAACAAGAATCTGTGTCTAGCAGTTGTGCAGTCAAACAGCAGCTGAGAACCATGGGTTCTAGTTCCAGCTTGCACAATTGTACATGCATTTGATTAAAAAAAGGAACACAACAACACAGAGTCCGGAAAACCAGAATCATTTGAGTGGAAAAAGGCCTTTAAGATTGAGTCCAACCATAAACCTAATACCTAATGTCTACCGTTAAACCGTGTCCTAAGCACCACCTCAAATATCTTTTAAATACCTCTGAGGACGGTGATTCAACCACTTCCCTAGGCAGACTGTTCCAATGCTCGATAACTCTTTTGGGGAAGAACTTTTTCCTAATGTCCCATCTAAACCTCCTGTGGTGTAAGATGAGGCTGTTTCTTCTCTTCCTATCACTTGTTTCTTGGGAGGAGAGACCAACACCCATGTCACTGAAACCTCCTGTGTAGAGGTAGTTGTAGAGAACGATAAGGTCTCCCCTAAGCCTCCTTCTTTTTCCAGGCAAAACAGCCTCATTTCCTTCAGCTGTTCCTCGTAAGACTTGTGCTTGAGACCAGTCATCAGTTTTGTTACTCTTCTTTGGACACGCTCCAGCACCTCAATGTCTTTCTTGTAGTGAGAGGCCCCAAAATGAACACAGTATTTGTGGTGCAGCTTCACTACCGCTGAGTACAAGAAGAGAATCACTTCTCTAGTCCTGCTGGTTACACTACTCCTGATGCAAGCCAGGATGCTATTGGCCTTCTAGGCCAACCCAAGACAAACAGGAAATAAAGCTGGAAGCAAAATAAATTAAAATGAATGTGCCTGCTGTGTTTTAATATTAAGGTTGCAGTAATAAATTTGCCCAAAGCCCACCTACAAGATGGGTTTCTCAAGTAAATTAAGCACCTTTCTGTCTCATTTGTAGACCAGATACTTACCTGTCGAGACTAAGACAGGAATAATCATGCAGAGTATGCAGACTTATGGATACTATTGTAAATCTATATAAGTCCAATCCTGAATGTCCAAATCTTCCTCAAACATGGAATTTCTAAATGTAATTATTTTCTACAGGAACAGAAACCCCAGGAAAATAATTACCTTTAGAAAGTGGGCAAAGCTTGATATGAACTCTTAACTTTATGAAAACAAATATTTCACTCATGAACATACCTGCATTCGAGTTCTGATTAACTGCCAAACAAAATGTTGATCAAGGCCTACAAGCCTTTTGAGGTTATACCCATATTACAGATGTTTACACTGAAGAATGGGAAGAATTTGACATTTCCACTCTTTTACTTTTCCATTAATCTCCTGTGGTATCAGAAGTACTAACTCTCACCTCTGTGTGCCATCCAATAGACAACGCTTGTTCAACATAGTCAAAAAATTAAAAACTGAAAAAGGAAAAAGAAAATAGCAGGTACAATGTACACCCTCTAATATGGGATGCTTTTAATTTTTCTTTTATCAAGAATTCAAGATGCCAAATGAATTAGGCTATTAGCACATTAAAAGTGCTAAGTGTTAATAAGATCCATTTAATCACTGCTGAGTCAGTTTTATTTTACACAGACTGATGCTGTATTTTCACCTAAGAAATTAGATCGTAATTAGAAATTACCCAGCAATTATGATCTAAGTGTGATGATTCTCTAAATGTGTTATGAAGTACCTGACAGGGTTTTGATTATACATTAAAAGTTTACTATATCATCAGCTCCAAATCACATGCTTTATATGAAAGACACTAACACAACAAATGCTCAGATATAGGGGGGTTTTGGTAATTTCTAATTTCCATTGGTATTTCTGTTACATCGGAATTCATCAATGGGTGCAAAAAAATATGTGAGACAATGGCTTTTACCTGTTGAGGATCACTTTCTTGCTAGTCCATATTCAATTATTATATGAAACATTATTTTGGGACATTTGCTTTCAGGATGAGATTGTTGAAAAAAACAAAACATTTTTGAAAGACACTTTTTAATCAGCTGATTTCATATAAGAAAAATGTTTCAATGTCCTTAAAAATATTCTGGTTTACTTGTTAAATAGGTATTCCTATAACTATAAGTCATAGGAAGTATGTTGAAATAATATCATTAATTACACCTGGGAATGACAAAAATATGTTTTGCTTCTCACCAGTATGATAAAAATGCTTTTGAGTGTAATCAGTCTATCCTTATCTGCTTAAAAACGTGATTTACTGACACAAGAGAATCCATTTGGGGAAAAATACAGTATTTTTCATTAAATGTTGATGAATCAGAACATTCTGAATCCTCTTCTGCTAGAGGTGTATATTAAAACAACAAAAAATGTATCAAACCTAATTTGTTCACTCAGATCTCTGTTGTCATAGTGCTTTTATTTCTTTGAGGTGTGTATCCTTAAAACCATTTCAGACTCTTTGTTTTTGAATTTCAGAAATCATAACTGATTTCAGAAAATGGAATTAAAAAGAAATATTGGAAATAATGAAAAAGCTTGCAAAATATGCATAGGAATAAAAAGAATACTACTGGCTTTAGTACACAGTTTGTGTTACTGCTCTGATACGACTACTATACTAATGTGCCTTGTTTTATAAATAACCTTATGGCATTAGGTGGTTATTATCTAAATCTCAACCATGAATCAATTAATTTTGCAGGAATGTCCATATTTCCCTTTAAAAAAGGGAAAAGATAAAGCATTTAACTCTTTCAGTAGCAGGGGAACCCTGAGAAATGTTGCCTGGGAATAATCTGAAATCTCAAATTTCTCAGAATAAATGAAGAGAATCTTGAATACACTACCTGTAAAAGTCGATGTTCAAGCCATCCTTTTTTTTTTTGTAATTGTTGTTTTTATCATAATTTTTTATCATTTTAAAATTCTTTTTTAAGATCATTAATTTAATCATTTTAAGCATTATTTCTGAGTTGGCAAACTGTAAAGTATTTTAGAATAGGATTGACATTCTTTGTGAAAGCACTTTTGGATTTTCCAGTGGAAAGAGCAAACAGCCGGAATGTTCTGGGCCAGAGTTTTTCTTTAGAGCATGTTCAATCCCATTAAAGGATAATTGCTACTTCTTACTAATAGCCATTAACTGCTCCGAGGAGCATTGCTGTCACTGGAATACACAACATTTCTGAAAATAACTCCAATACAGAGAAAATTTTACCTATAGGCAAAGTCTCTTGCTTCTGCAATTAAACACTTTTGTTCTGCTTCTTCCTATAGAGTCTATGTAAAACTTGTATTTTGAAAACAGAGTTCTCCAACGTACATCAAGCATATTTCAGACAAGTGAATGTTTTTTCACTAGTGAAGTTCAGGTGTTGTAAAACATGCGCTTTGCGCTGTTAAAAGGTACAAGTCAGCTACATCTAGTATTCTCAGTCATATTACTAACATTTTATTTTAAAGGACTAACTAGATAGGTGAAGTTTGTCAGAAGTTTATGTTAGCTTTACATACTGACAATGTCAATGTATTTTTATTGCAGCCAAAAGGAACTTGGGCTTCAGTCTGTCCTGTTACCACTGAATGCCTTACAGTGACTGAAAGAATTCATATATGAAATTACCATGCTGGAGAAGTACATTCCACAGTGCAGTGTCACCCCATACTTCTCTGTCTGAGGCATGTAAATCAAATAAAGTTTTGTTTTCATCTATTCTACATTATCTTATCTGCAATGCTGCTTTTGATTCACTACTGAATAATATAAATGGATGACACAGAAATATTTTTGCGTACATTATTTGATGTAGTACAGCTGTTAAGACTACTTTGATTTGGCAGTATAAAATAGTTGTTGAACTAAACCACTGAAATATTCCTTTCCCAGTCAGGTATATTAAACAAGAGAAATTTGCTGTTCATAACTGTCTAATGTTTTTAATAAACAAATTCCTGTTTCAGACAGTATTCTGTTATACATACAACCTAATAGCATATTTTGGACTCCTTTTATTTTTGTCTTCTGCGTGCTTTCATAAAAGAATGAATTTATTCTATCTGTTCTTAAATTGTATTTACCTCAGAAAACTCACAGATTTATAGAGAGTAGATTAGAAAATAAAACACCCCAAAAAGAAAAGGGATTGTGATGTAAAAAATATATATTTCTATTTGAGTCTATACATATTTTTCTTTCTCTCTTCATAGGAATGAAATGAGTTTCATAAGAGTACATTTAACTTACACATTTAAATGGAAGCTACAGTGGCATTACCAGGTTGATAAGAGATTTAGTAAGCATTATCATGACTTTTTTGTCTCTCAGATTATATGGTAGCACATTTGCATAATACTCCATATGTTGGGGAGCTTACTTAGAGACTGCTAGTCCCCTCCCAGTCTGCAGAGATTAGACAAACGGCTCCTACATCTCAGTATTCCTCAATCACTGAGGTGAATACATGTTCCCTTCTCTTTCTCTCCTGCTGGCCTTTTGACCCTGACTAACAGTTTTATCAGAAAGCTTCAGCCCTTTTTCAGAGCACACCACGGCCAGTTGGTGAGGATGCTCTCACTGTTTCTGCCAGTAAGAGGATCTCAGTGGTAGCACCACCAACAACAGAATTTTACTCCTCATTGCCTTAAAGCACTGTAACAGAGCACTCAAGAACCCAAGTGGAAATAAATGTCTCCTGCAAGTTAGGCCCTTAAGCGCCAGAGAGGGTACAAATTCAGACACAAAAAATATGCTTTATGCACAAAAAAAAGCCCCTTGCTCACTACCAAGATTCTTCGGGAGTTCAATGAGCTCTCTCCTCTGGCTTTCAGGCAGACTGTCTTAGAAGGCTTGGATCTTTCCCCAGGCACTTGTAACTTAGATTGTATTGTTTTGGTTTTACCTGTATTTTATTACTCAGGTCAGTGAGCATGCTTTAGATGTTTTCCATAACTAAAACCTTTATTTTTTTCCATCAATGCTCTTTTTCTTTTTTTTTTTTTTAATTTACAAAAATGACTAATAGTGGATACCTATATATAAGAAACACGAATGGATACAAAATGGCAAAACTTACCTGTATCCAACCAACAGAAGATCTCCATTTCTGTAATTCCAAAATCCAAATTACAGAGCATATGCCTGGCAATCACTTACCTGAACAATGTGTATTTTGTGGTCCATAAGCTCTTATGATGAAATATAGTTGGCACACCTTAATTTGTTCATTAACAGTAATTCCATTTATAATGTGTTCTCACACACGACCATAAAATTACAGAGAACTCAGAAAACAAAATCAAAATTATTTCTTTGATATACAAAATTGCAAGAAAGACGTACTTCACTAAAAAATATTATGCAGAAGAAGTCAGTAGACATTTTATGAAATATTGACCAAAATTCTTTTAATAAAATTTCTGTGACGGGTGCTACATTCAATACCCAGTTTATCTTTTGTTCCAAGAGGTCAGTAGTCCTTTACCATTTTTGCTGCTGTTATACAGTTATCAAGACAACTTAATCACTAAAAAGACACTAATTTTTAGAAACAAGCAGGTTGGGGAGACACCATAAAATAAGACATCAGTATCAAAATCTGCTAATTTACAAAAAGGGCTATGTTTGCAAGATAATGACAAGGAGATTTGGAGGTAACAGATAGAAGTAGAAATGTCAAAACTAATATGTAAAAGCGAAGGAACACATGAAAAACTGTGTTTATGTGAATAATCAGTATTCTATATACAATTAAGAAGAATGCATTAATAAGCCTGCATAAAATAGCACTCAGATCTGGTTAAAAAGCAATTTGCCTCCAGACTGAATAGAAGCATGGAGATATCATCTTTAAGCAACAAAGACATCAGATCCCAGAAAAGAGGATTTACGTAGTTCAGAGCCTCCCTGGCTAATCCAGTAAAAATCTGCAGTAGGAATCACCCTCACCTGCTTGAATTGGCTGCCTAAAGGGAAAGTCATCAAGGCTACCTTCTTTTTTTATCGTGGAATTCCCCTTGAAGGCAATGGTAACTAAACAGCAACTTTTCTGACTGTGAAATAGTAGCCTCAGTGCTGGGAAACAGATCGGAATTTGGAAAGAATTGCTTAGACACAGGAGGGACTAAGAGCTTCTCAACTATCACTATATTCTGCATTCAGGTAACACTGGGAACTGTGAACAATGATTTCCCAATTTTGTTGGGTGAAGAACATCTCAAGAGATAAGCATGTGATAAGCTGAAGCTAAGATTACAGTCTGTATTTGTTTTATTAAATACCTGTTTCTGATATTCTAATCTTAAGATATTACCAAAGCAACTTTTTTCCTGTTTTATTTATAAGCCTGTCTAATACTGTGATGTGAACCATGATCCAGACAAATCAGAGGTATGCAGTAATGATAACATTTCTGAGGAACCCATATTCCAGAACATTTTTAAACTCAATAGGAATTGAACGTTTTCTGCAAGTCTGCTAGGGACCAGTGTAGGAAGAACACGACTACGGGCATTTTAGTTAATAGCAAATGACCATCTAGTCCAACAATGTGTCTCTCTAAAGGACATGACTAGGCAACAGGAATGCAGGACAAGCATTTACAGTACTTCACCTAATGCTTTCTCAGCTTCCATCATGTTGTTATTCAGGAATGCCATGAGCCAGAGGTGATCCGTGTATTTTACGAAACAAGGAGTAGACTAATTTTTATGACATTTTTGAGCCTCCACTGAACCCATGTAAAATTTTGGTATGTAAAGAATTAGAGGTTAGGAGTTCTAGAGCTTCACATCAAACACTGCATGAAAAATTGCTTTGGTTGCTTTGTTCTGAACTGGTCACCAGGTAATGCGACCTTAAAGTAAGTTGACCTTTTACATGTCTTACTAGTACTTTTTGTTGTTTTTTTTTTTTAATGTTGTCTAGGCTATAAGCTTGTTTAGTTTGAGTGTGGTATTCACAGATGCTGAATTTGGGAAAGTTTTTGAAAATTTTGAAAATTTTTAATTTCTCTCCTTTAGGCAGAGAAATACTGATCTAGCAAGGTGGCAATGACTGAAACATGGCTTCTTCCAGCTATCTTAATTCTAGATAAAATTCCACGGTGTCAGACTTAATAGACTGCAATTCACACAGCTCCTGGAAGATGTACCACAGTTATCCTTTCTCAAGCTATACATAAAAGTGAGAAGAAGAGTGTAAACTCCTTTTCTCCATCTTTAACCTGTATGAAGCAGTGGAGAAAATAGCCTGGATCAGCCTCTACACCTTAGCCGCAAAGGCTTGCACCTCAGTTACTTACTTAGCATGTAGGAGATAGAAAGGAGAAGGAAGGGAGCATAAATTTTCTGTTAGCCGCTAGTGAAGGAAGAAAGAAATACAAGCTTTTTGAGGCAAGGGGAGACTAAGGAAGAATCTTTCCCTATCACTTGGATGCAAGTACTGAATAAGTTGAATAGTTTCATACCACAGGTCTTGCAAACAGTATCCATTTCATTGCTGGCAATACTGATCTTTCAAAACCTTTCTTCCTACAAAATGTAATGCTTTAATAGAATGTATTCATTTTGAACTATTACTTTTCATTTCTTTTTGTTTTGTTCTTTTTTAATTCTTAAATGCCAAATAGCAAGATTTAGTGTAGTTTGACATAGACACAAGTTCACATAGCAAAGGTGTCATGCAAATATGTTGAAAATATGTTTTATTTTGCTCATAATACAATCAAAACTCAGGTTATATTTAGAATGTGTTTAATACCCTGTTAAGCTGCGTACTTAGTTACACATGATCTTTGCCTATTATTCGTCTGATAACACTGCAGAAAAGCCTAGTCAAGTGAATTTATGGGCTACTTCAGACTGAAATTTGGAAAAAAAGTATATATCATATATTCATTAATCAATGAGAATCCTTCTTTACAGTCTTATTTTGTGCCAGATACTAGAATTGGATCTGTTAAGGAAGAATATTCTAATTCATAAGGAGCTCTGCTGAAACTACTTAAGTTCAATGTACAGATTTTATTCATAATCTTTCATTCCACAACTTCTATAAAGCCACGGTTGTCATCTGAACCATGTGGAATTTGTGGAATGCCATATGTTACTGCATCTTTCTCACTAAGCAAAACAAGGTCACAGACATATATGTGTGTAAAGTGTTCTAAAATCTAGAGCTCATTTGAGTCTCCAAGTCAGTTTTGGGATAGGCATTTTTCAATCTGAGGTGAATCTTCTACTCATTAAAGAGTGAGTACATTCTGTACCAATGCAAGCAGAAAGTATAACAGAAAGCACACCTATAGACAACTATTAAAATGCCATGAATTTAACGAAAAGCCTCTTTTGTCAGATTGTGAGAAATTAACAACTTTTGCTCTATATAGCTGCAAGTCAATAACAGAAACTTTAAAGTCAGTAACTTGGTAAATAATTAATATTATCTGTATTATTATTACCTGTATAATTAATAACAGGTAAGTACAGATAGATTTGCTACAGAAAAATATCTTAAAGATTACTTTGGCAAAAGCAAATATTTATTTCAGCTGGTAACTGGAGTGTAAATGCATTCACAGAATGTGGTACTTGCAGTACTCACAGTACCAGTTATTAAAGACTGAAACTGGCAATAGAGGTTTGCACTACAAAGAAAACAACATAATTAACTATAGATACAAATTAGTTCTAAACTTCTCTATAATAAAACCTGCTGTGTGAGCAGTAAAATCTTCTAACTTCACTGTTTTGCTAGATGTTATATAACTTGAAATTTTTCTACAACAAGGAGTTCTCTTGACCCTCAAATTAATAAGTTTGATTGCTACTTTTATTTTTATTCTTTCCTAACCCTACTGGTAGCAGTTTATTGCTTGTGAAGAGCACAGAAAAAAATAAAAAGGCTATCATGATTTAATGTGTTGGAATTAGGAAAAAACCTTTGCAGTTTATTAATGTATTCAAAAGGTTGTTACAAAACTTTACAATTTAATTATTGGAAGATTATAGAACTGCTTCAGTGCTTCTGTACTGTGTTAAATAAACTGTACGTGCAAGGAGTAATAAATGAAATTGCTAATTTCAGTGCATCCTTAGGGAATAGTAAGAGAGGGGTTTATATTATTTAGAGCTCCAAATGGATTTGAGCTTATATACAGTAATAAATCTTAACTACATTGTTAATTAACCCTGCCTCAAGCCCTTTTTTACCTTAGGAGCTGAAACACAGTGTCTGTTAGTATAACTCACCATTCATATTCTTAAAGATGTTTAGGACTGGGAGGATTTGCTGATAATAGGGCACCAAGGCCTCCCCCACCGTGCCTACCAGGTGCTGGAGGACTTTCAGCGTGATGCAGATGACCTGTCGGTTACGAAGGCTCAGTGCATCTGTGATGTGGAAGGAACAACAGGCAGAAAGCAGAATTAATTTCTAAAATGTAGAGGGAAGGGGAGGGGTGCTCTAATGGATAAATTTAATTAAACTGTACTCTGCTGGGGATTGTAAGTGCGCCTTTATTAGCCCAGCTTTGAAAGATCCCAAAGATGGATTGCAGTCCCGATGTTATAAAACACTGCCTTGTCTGTTTGTTATTTGTTCCCACAATTTGTGCTGACTCTTCAGTAACCCAAAGAATGCATCTCATTATTGCCTCATGCTGCCTCTGTAATACTGGTATGGTCCAAACAAATAAAAAATAAATGTTCAGTAAGTACCATTCGGGGCCAATGGAACCATACAACTGCAAGACAACCTGCAAAGGTTGACAACAGACACATTCTAGTGCAACAATTAGTGTTTGTATATGTTTGTACTCATTTATTTCACTATCATTTTATTCATTCAACTAACAATTCCTACTATTCTGAGAATCAGTACAATGAAGCAAATGTTTATAGGGAAAAAACCCAACACAAGCCCCCCCTTGTAGTCTTTTTTAAAAAGATAAACATTCTAGGGAAAGAAAAAAGATTTTGTCTTGCCTACTTTAGATTTTTTTTTCTTAGCTTTCAGTGTCATGCTTCTACTCTAATGACATTAAGACATTTCATTAATACCTTTTGTTTCTCTTATCTTTTAATTTTACTAAAAGCAAGTGCTTCACATTCTCTTTTGTAAAGCAAAATGAGTCATGCCTGAAATATATATACGTTTTTTCTTGCAAAATCTCTCAAGTTATAACACCTCCCAAAATTATGCAGCTGGAAGCTGTTGTCAAATTTGGTACACTATTATGTATTGGTTTAATTCTCCAGTGTTCTGCCCACTTACACAGAGGTTTACATCATCGCATTGGGAAAGCAAAAGCTGTAAAAATAAGCTGATATTCAATGCTACATGTTTTATAACAACAGAAGCATATAAATGTATGATTCAACATAATGTAAGTACAAGCACTTGGAAAAAATTATAGTAGAGAACACACCAAAATTTGAAGAGGAGTTACTAACAACTTCAATAACTGCCTCTTATCAAAGGAGAAATAGGATTCTATATCTCTGGCACTAAGCTTTGTCAGTGCACAGGAATGCCGTTTCATAGGGAATGAAATAGTATGATAGAGCATTGTCAGTTTTTCCATCTCTTTACACAAATGCATTGTGCTCCACCCACTTCTGCTTCTTATCACATGCCTGCTGATTGTTAAAAATCAGAGCTGGAGCTCCCAAATAAGGGCAAGGCAAGTTGGTTGTGTGAATGTGTAGAGACAGCTCTTGAAAATCAGCTACTAAGTAACCTTCTTTCACGCCTCTTTGCATGTTTATGTACATACTAAAACTACTGTTAAACAACGGAGTTAGGGAGTTCAAGGTACATAGATACTGCAGTGCATCATAGGGTGATTTTTAGCTGAAGAAGTTTTGTTAAATGAAAAAACAGACTGGATTACACATATCTTATTTGCTAATCCTTACTGTAGTCACCAGGCTATGCCTAATTACGTCATTTCTAAGCATATTAATGTGAGCATACTGCATTGATGGACATCCTGTCCACAGTTTCAGCAAGAGGTTGACTGTTTCAAAATACTCTTTCATAGGTAGATATTCTAAGGCTGCTTTAGCAAAGACAGATCCCTGTTACAATTTTAAAGATTAGGTCTAAACCCCAGGCAGAAAAATATTCTTTCACAGAGGAACAGGCATTATTCATATTTTTCTTATGAGTGACTGGAAGAGAAAGCTCTGAGGTTCCAAAATATATACTATGTATATGACTACATCGCCATACACAGAAACAGTAGCCAACTGAACTAACAGGGAAATTATTGTTAACATTTGTAATATTAAGAACAATAATTATTATTTATACAAACATGAATGCACATTTGTATTCATTTGCATGAAGGAATTCCTACAAACATGAATAAAATTACTAACATTAATTATTCATGAAAACGCTAATAATTAATGTAATAGATATAAAGACTGATCAATAACAGTTATCACAACTTCTTAATCCTTAACCAACGAAAGTTACCCACTTCCAGGAATAGTTTCTCTTGTCTCTAGAAGCTGACCTAGAGGTTCAGAGACCTTATTTTTAGGCATGCAAAGGGTGTCATGCAAGTGGAAATAGCTGTCCAGCCACTTCTAGGAAGATCTCTTTTCTGCAGATGGTGACTTCCAAAGGTTTTCACAACTTCCTGTCTTCAGAGTTCTGTCTTGTATTTGAGTGGAAACCAAAACTGTCCTGGTAAAAATTAATTCCTTAATAAAGCCAATAGTGTGCATTATGCGTCATGCCTAAGAAAGTGTCCTAGTGGGTGCAGCAAACTGGATGGGGGAAAGGCTGTGGATGTAGTCTTCTTGGACTTCAGTAAAGCCTTTGACACAGTTTCTCACAGCATTCTGCTTCAGAAGCTGTCAGCCTCTGGCCTGGACAGGCACACACTCTCCTGGGTTGAAAACTGGTTGGATGGCCGGGCCCAGAGAGTGGTGGTCAATGGAGTTAACTCCAGCTGGAGGCCAGTTACAAGTGGGGTTCCCCAGGGCTCAGTACTGGGTCCAGCCCTGTTCAATGTCTTTATCAATGACCTGGATGAAGGCATTGAATGCACCCTCAGCAAGTTTGCAGATGACACTAAGCTGGGAGGAAGTGTGGATCTGCTGGAGGACAGGGAGGCTCTGCAAAGGGATCTGAACAGGCTGGACTGCTGGGCCGAGGCCAATGGGATGAGGTTTAACAAGGCCAAATGCCGGGTCCTGCACTTGGGGCACAACAACCCTATGCAGTGCTACAGACTGGGGGAAGAATGGCTGGAAAGCTGCACGGAGGAGAGGGACTTGGGGGTAATGGTTGACAGCCAACTGAACATGAGCCAGCAGTGTGCCCAGGTGGCCAAGAAGGCCAATGGCATCTTGCCTTGTATCAGAAATGATGTGACCAGCAGGTCCAGGGAGGTTATTCTCCCTCCGTACTTGGCACTGGTGAGACTGCACCTTGAATACTGTGTTCAGTTCTGGACCCCTCACCACAAGAAGGGTGTTGAGGCTCTGGAGCGTGTCCAGAGAAGAGCAACAAAGCTGGTGAGGGGGCTGGAGAACAAGTCTTACGAGGAGTGGCTAAGAGAGCTGGGGTTGTTTAGCCTGGAGAAGAGGAGGCTGAGGGGAGACCTTATTGCTCTCTACAACTGCCTGAAAGGAGGTTGTGGAGAGGAGGGAGCTGGTCTCTTCTCCCAAGTGACAGGGGACAGGACAAGGGTGAATGGCCTCAAGCTCCACCAGGGGGAGGTTCAGGATGGATATCAGAAAAAAATTTTTCACAGTGAGAGTCATTGGGCACTGGAACAGGCTGCCCAGGGAGGTGGTTGAGTCACCTTCTCTGGAGGTGTTTAAGGAACGGGTGGATGAAGTGCTTAGGGACATGGTTTAAGGGAGTGTTAGGAATGGTTGGACTCGATGATCCAATGGGTCCTTTCCAACCTGGTGATTCTATGATTCTATGAAACTGAACACATAAAGAATCCAGAGTAAAGTTTTCAAAGAAAAACTCATCACAGAACCTGTCATGCAAGTTTTCTTACATGTGAGTTGTCCTGTAGAGAAAGAACTTTAAATAGTAATATTGGCATTTGTGTCATCCACACAAATACTATATACTTGTTCCACCACCTTCAAAACACAGCCTTCCTGTCCTCTATCTGACTCATGAAACAAGATTTAGATCAAGATTTTGAATGTTAAAGTGATGGATATGGTAGAATAAAACAGACTGCAGAATTTGAGTCTGAAACCTTTCAAATGGCAGGAATCTGCAGCGTGTATTAGGAAAACACTTTTAAATATCAAAAGTAAGATCAAACTGAAGGCAGAACTGCAGTTATTATTATTAAATATTTGGACTGTGGCATGCATAGAAGTCAACCAGCTCCTGGCTTGATTATATTAGGCACTGTATAAACATTTAATTAGGGATAGTCCCTGCCCCAAGGATACGCCAATTTCAAACATATGTTTATCTTTTAAAAATCTGGTAATTATTTTCTGTGTACTACCATCACTATAGACCATTCTCCCACATGAACCAAAGGGAAAAAAAATTAATGCTGTGTATGAAATAAGTACATTTCAACATTTTGAAAAATGTCAGTGGTATCTGGGGGTTAGCAGAAATGGAAGAAATTACTAGTATCCCTACATAAGAATAAACCAGGTCATTTAAAACTCTTAGTTCAGTACAGCTACATTTCCCTAAAGAAGGAAATATGCATAATATCAATTTGAAAGCATGCTAAGCTCTTTCCTCTTGACCTAGAAGATTGCTGTAAGAAGTGGATCATCACAATAACTGCAAAGATAATGATGGTTTTACTTCTCTTTTGGTCTTCTAGTCTATATGCTATACACTGTACAATTCTCTTAAGCACCAACTTTGAAATAAATAAATTGACTCTGTTGCTTGGTAGTTCTGATATTTCGTCCTTCAGTGGTATATAAGCTTGACAATTTTGCTTGTGATGAGAATACACATTTTTCCAGGAAATCATCCAGCCTGAATAACTGCTCCATGCAAGTATATAATGAAGTATTTCAAGCATATTTTACTTTTTACTGCTACAGTTTTTCCAAATGAGTATTTTCTGAAGTTCATCATAACTTTCTTAAATAAAAGAGAATTTTAAAATGTTGGTAGGTTGAATACCTGGCATAAGAGCTCAGAATGTGTGTTTCTACCATTCAAAGCTGCAGTAATAGATAATTATGAAATCTGAAAGCTTTTTTTAAACACTGAACATTTTTGAGATGGAGAGTTTTCACAGCGCTGTTTATTAAAGCTTGTTAGCAATTAGCTGATATGCAATACCAATTCACTGACAGCTTCCATGAATATTTTCCTCATTAAATTTTATTGGCAATAACTGTAAATTTAGAATTTTATTTTGTAAGGTTTCATTAAGAGCAGAGACTTCTCTCAATATATGTCACTTGTTTCCTTATCCATTTAGACAGAGGCAGCTTATATATTCAGCAATAGAAATTATTTTAAAACATTCAAGCCTTTCCCTTGAGTAACACTTCTAACATCTCAAACAAAAAGACCTAGAAGCTATGTAAGTTTTTTTTGTATATATATTATTTTTATGTGGCGATTCGGAAAATTCTGTCTCAGTCTTAGTTGTTGCCTATAATAGAAGCCATAGCTCTCATCTTTGAGACTGATATATTTTATAAGCCAGGAAACATAACAGCATTTCTCCCTGTATACAGTGGATCTTTCCATGACACAATGTATTTTCACAGAAGAGATTGAATCAGAATGTTCTTCTCCAGACAGAGCATAGATAGCCTAAACTTCACAGAATAAAGTCAGATTCCACAAACTTCCATCTCTTCTCTAAATACTGAAGTTTAGATTTTGGAGATTATAGTTAAAGTTATGTTGATAATTTAATTCTCTTTAGTTTGCACTGGCCTTTAATTATATTGAACCCCTTGTTCAAATACACCTGTGAATCTATGTTTAGAAATGCACTGACAGTTTTCACCTACTATTTAGGTCTCACAAGGAAAAATTAAAACCAACTATTTTGCATTCATATCTCTCCATTCCAAGTGGAAAATGAGTCACCTGTTTTAGAAAATTCTTTGAGTGAAGCAGAACAAGATACATAGAGTAGGTCTCCTGCAGGGCAGCAAGTGCTCAGGATAAAGACGCTTCAATTGTTGTGATCTACTTCATCTTTTTGATCAAAAGCTTCTTAATTTCACGGAGTGAGGTTTAAATAACTGCTAACTTGAAGTGTTCTCAAAATGCAACTGATAAAAGTGATACATAATTCTCTCACAAAGAATTTTGTACAAAACTTTCAAAATGTGTAGTACTTAACTACCTGAACTGATATGATAGAAGTATTACACTATTTTTACAGAACAGTAATGAAGGCTCTTATAAAACACAGTGATTCAATCAAGAGTAAATTAAAACAACAACAACAACCAAAACAACCGAACAGAATAAAAACCTTGTGTTCTGTACTTTTTAAAATTCAGGTAAGATCCTGATCCAATTTACAATATAGATGTACAGATATTTCTTCCAGTACAACTGAAGGAGTTATGTGTTGCAGTGAGGTGATGGCAGAAGGAATAAGGGGCAAAACATGAAAAATTTACACCAATTTTGTCATCAGACTTTGTCCTGTAAAGCCTAAGGTGCAGAAAAGGCTAAGATCCATAACTGAATCATTGATATTAGCAAGAAAAATGATCTAGCAGAATGCTGAAGAGAAAGTCAGTGGCTTTTCTTCAGCTGTAGTTGTACTACAACTACTCAGTTGTAGTATTTCACTAGATCAGCGCCAGTAAAACCTGAATTCTAGTAACATTTGCAAGCCCTGTATAATTAACTGGTATTAATAGAAAGTATACACTGAGAGTAGAGTCCTAAAAATTTTCTCAGTGGCTATGTCAGTTTACAGTTTCCATCTGTTCCTAGATGTACATTCCTTTCCCTCTGCTGCTTCAAGTAACTAAACTGCTCTATTTACCCTGTCAATGAAAACAGCTTTGTTGTCAATGAAATGTCTTACCATTTTAAAAAAAGATTTCAGAAAAGATCTGAGGTACTAAAGACCAGTAATACTGGCATCTGTACTGCAGAAACTAATATAGTTTTCTAAATGTATTGCAGGTCCTTGAAGAAGAGAATGTGGATAAAAATATCCTGATAATACAGTTTTCTTAGTCTTCCAAAAAGTATTTGAGAAGGTCCCTTTCTGAAGGCTCTTGAAACACTTTAACTGCCATGGTTTCTATATAAATAAATAATCATTTAGAGAGAGGAAATGAGGGCAACAATAAATGGCCACAGAGGAGATGTATCACTAATAGAGCCTTGCAGACATCTGTGCTGAAGTTCGCGTTTTTCAGTAGATTCATAGGTGATTTGGAAGAGATGTTTACTGGTGAGTGACAACATTTTCTAAAGATACAAGTTGTTCCAGAGGCCAAAGATAAGGGCTGGCTGAAGAACGGCAGAAGGACTTTAAAGTATAGAATGACTGGATGATAAAATGGCAGGTGAAATTCACTACTAATAAATGTTAAATATTAATGCATTAATAAATTCAGGAAAGAATAGCTCTAACTTCAATTTCAAAAGTGAGAGATGTTAATTGCAGATTTCACTTTCCAAATATGGATGAGATTTATTGAATCAGAAACACAGTTCCTCCTCATAGACAGGAGTAAAGAGAAGTGATGAAGAATCTAGTTTCTCTGCCATTTAAAATTACCTGAAATGATAAGTTTTGAGCAGCAGAATCTAATATAGACATTCTAATTGCAATCACTTGTACTGGTTGGCAGAGCCTAGAGAGAAGAAATGTTTTGGTATTTTAGAATCAATTCATTTTTTCCAAAAAAATCAAAGACCTTTGCTTTTTTAAAAGCATTTTTAGCCGACAAAAATGTTTCATTAGAGTTTCATTTTCAGCCTGTGATCTTAACAAGCAGAACTGGTTCTCAAGAGCAACAGATGGTCAGGAGGAAGATTGCAATTCCTTTAAACATTCAACTTAGTTTCTGCAGATGACAGAAATCAACATACATTATTTACAGAAAGAAAAATACTACAGTCCCAAACACCATATTATTCCACAAAGATATTTCAGCATTCTGCGAAACAAGGAAGTACTTAACGACTATTAAGTGCTTAGAACAACTGCTAGCAACGAGTTTAGA
Source organism: Cuculus canorus (assembly GCF_017976375.1). Classification (NCBI taxonomy): domain Eukaryota; kingdom Metazoa; phylum Chordata; class Aves; order Cuculiformes; family Cuculidae; genus Cuculus; species Cuculus canorus. The sequence continues at coordinate 55,915,848 of NC_071403.1, read as the reverse complement.
ATTACTTTTGTAAAGAAAACAGTGACACTGATTTGACATTAAATGTGAATTAACTACACTGTTGTCCAAGACAACAGTGCACATTTTAAGATGCAAATAGGATGTGGAGAATAAGAAAAGAGAAATCAGTTTAATTTAGGAATTTATTAAACATTAAAAAGGACTCTGTAGGTGACACTGAGGGAGGAATGCTCTCTGCATTTTTCTGTATCTAACAAAAAATTTGTTGCCCTCAATGAAATATTTTCAACAAACTTTAAGGTATCCTTGATCAACCGTGAAACAGAGGGGATTTTAACACCATGGAAAAAGCCTCAAAAAGGAAAACTCCAACATCCTTTAGGACAGAGGTTATTCTTTTTGGACTCAATCAAAACTGCTGGTCTGCTGACTGCAATTGTGTAGAAACAATACTTCAATCTGAGTTTAAGTGCAAAGATGTGAGCTTTATTGGCTTCTAGACTTAAGTTCAGATTACCTATAGGTCCTTTTGTGATCACAGCACAAGACAGAAAAGATTCTGGCAAATGGGTGATTCAAGATGCTGAAGTGTTTAATTTCACATTAGTTTCTTCATTAGCAAAGCTGTATCAACATGTTCCTATTGATCATCTCTATTTACTTCCTCCAACTTGTGTGCTGTTGCATACTATTCCTTCATTTGTGACAATGCAGCAACAACTAGACCATTAAAATGATGCAATTTAAAAGCAATGTCCCTCTGAAAGTATTTTGGCTTTATATTAGGTTTGGTGGTTTTTATTTTATTTCAGTACGTCAGAGGTGAGATTCACTGAGTTGCTCCACAAACAATTGCATTAGTAAAAGTCGGTTACAATGAACTGGAGTGTGGGAGCTGGAATGATTGGTCAAATTCTGGGTGAAGAGGTTGGAAACTCCTTCAACCATGATGCCAACAAAGAAAATGTAAATAGCAGCATGCTTGCTGCCTTTGAAAGGAGCTGAGGTGCTTCCACAGTATGTGTTGGATGTCTCTAATGTTACCTATAGAAACATCATGCAAAGCTGTAGAAAATGTCTGTCCCCTCAATGTGTATGTCTGCATGTGTGTCTCATGGTGAATCTGGGGAACTCGAGTCAGGAACCTCAGTGTTGCAGAAGTTTAGTATTTTCCCCCAAAGCCAGTTTCAAAAGGCATCTAAATTAGCATAATGGCCACACAGAATTTGCATCAGGAGCTTTCCATTGATAAGCATGATAAAATAGGCATCTCTTATCCTTACACACCTTTTCCTGACTATTCTTCACTGGCTATAGGTGATGGTAGGTCACAAGCAAATTTTAAGATATATCAGTGTATTATTGAAAGACATGGTGGGGCCAAATGATCCCTCTGTTCCCTAAAAATAAGGGAAATCTCAGGTGACCTATAGGCAGCAAAATTAGCCTCCTCCTTCCTCTTTTCTTGTCTGCAGTTTGAAAATAAGAATACATATCTTTCTGGCATAGAAGATATTTTGCTGTGTATTGTTCATCAGAACTTTCAAAATGCCTCAACAAAGCACTTTGCTATTGGTCATACATCTCAATTTATGAATCTTTGCTCTAGTTCAAATAACTCAGACAATGGATTTGCCTGCGAAATTGAGTAAAAAGTCTTAAAATCTTGAAGTATTGACATTTTTTGGTCTTCCATTTTTTTAATTTTTACTTGTTTTGATTACAAGTTTGACATATACACGTAATTTGTTTTTCTTGGGGTTTATGCCATTCAATAACTGTATTCATAAACTATCCATTGTGCTTTGCCACTGCAAGGTACAATATATATTTAATTTTTATTTTGAGATATCAAAATACACTTTGAATATTTTTCTCTTTGAGAAACCAGTGCCTCCAACCTGAGATTTTTTTCTTCCTTTGTATTCCAAAAAAAGAGACTGCCTTTCAAATAAGCAATTGCTTTTCAACTAAATAGCATTCTTTCATATTACTTTAAACATATTTTGGGTATTTTAGGAAGAAACTGTACCTGTTAATTGCAGTTATCTGCCTTTTCTTAGTCATTGCCTGTTTTCATAACCAGAAGACAATTTGTTAAAAGTTTTTGGACTTACAGGAACCCAGAGATTCATTATATAATATAATTTTCGTCTTTAATGACATAGTGTTAAAAGGTGTGAACCCAAAGCAATGGTGGATGGGGGATAGATTTCACATTAGATCATTAAAATATAATACAGAATTCTAATATTTAATTTTAAGTCGTTTTGGAGAGCAGCCCTTTACTAACATTTTTCTTTGATTAACACGCAGAAGAGGAAACTGCTTTTAAAAGCATTCTACCTGTAGAGTTCTTTTTCCATCCTTCTTTTATCCCTTTACCCTCCTTCATATGTATTACCTTCCCTAACAATCAATTGATCCATTCTTTCACAGTAGGAATATTGTAGTGGTCTGGATGAAGACTGGTTAATCAGATATATCTCACCCAACAGGACACTTCAGAGACAGTAATATGTGTAAAACAGCTGAGTCAATTGTGGAGGTACCTGAGTCACAGAAATGCATAGTTCTGACTATGCTACTATATTACACAGTCACAGGAAATTTCAAAACTCTTAGAAGTGCACACTTTCAGATTCCTTGAGATGATGGTGTCCCTTTTTAATATTAATATGGCTTTAACTAGGAAGAAGCCTTTGTCATTGATAATAATTGGGCTCTTCACATATTAAGGACAGAAGAAAAGCTTCTTACAATTTAAAAAATAACCATTGGACAGTAAAATAAAGTAGAACCAAGAACTAAATTTAGCTAGCAGATTAACTATAACTAGCATAAAGTATAACTTGATTTAAAAGACTACTATCAACCTATATAAATATCCTCACCTAGCAGCCTCTTTCCAATGCTAAAAGCTGTGTAACAGTTAAAGCTTCTAAGTAACTATTTCTAAGCTAGATTCTGATCTCAGCAAGACTTTTAAATCCTGGGTAGCTGCTCTCATAAACTTGCAGTCTTTTCTGAAGTAATGGTTTCAGAAAAATGTTTGGGTTTTTTTTTAAAAAAAAAAAATACTACTGTAAATATATTTGGGTGACGTTGGAAATACACACTTCAAGAAATGATGATACCTCTCTTTATATGATTCCCTTTCAGAAAGAAAAAACTTTAACATTGTTTTCATAACCTTTCACAAGTGTCAAAGAGCAACCATTCTGAATATTACATATTCCTTTTGACATTTCAAAAATCTATAGTAAGATAAGAGATGATGGCATCTTTCTTTAATGGTAAAAAAAAGAAAAACCCCTACCATTCTGACCCTTCCAAAACTATTGTTTCAGTATTTTCAGGCTCCAAACTACATTCCCTATCCTCTTTTCAAAAGCTGTGTTTGACTATCCATTTTGTATTACAAATACAATGACTCTGTTTTGTCCTGTATTAGCATGGACACTGAATCATCTCAGGAAAACAGTACAAAGGACAGCAATGATACCATTACTGATTAACAATAAAACAGAAGCTAAATGTAACAAATATGAGCATCTAGTAGCATAGGTGCAGCAAGCAGACTGAAGAACCATAATACCTAACCAAAGAAGGATGATGATTCAGAACACTGTCTCCTCAAGCTGCTGATCCAAAGAAACAGGAAAACGACAAAACAATATATCTGCAAGACTCGGTGTTTCAATAAAAGAAGTTTCAGTCGTATAACACTTGTATTAAAACAATTCCTCATCTTTCACATGATTTTTCTTTGAAAAACTATGTTTGAATATATACAAACTTCAAAATTAATATTTTTAATGTCAAAATATTACATACAACATTAATTAGTCAGGCAGAACTCCTAGTTTATATAGATATACATATACACAAAGTAATGAGAATGATGAGAGAAAAGATAAATGTAAATGAATAAAAGTAAGGGAACTGTGGAATAAACAAGAGGACAAAAAGAAGCATAATTGATAAGTTTCATCTGTTGATTTCTCCTGTCATTTTAGATGTACATTTTTTGATAGTTTGCTAGTAACAAAATGTCACTTCTCATTTCCAAAGACCAAGAGCTACGATGCGATAAGAAAACACTAACTAGACAATCTATTGTTCTCAATTACTGCACATACCAGGTGATTGGAGGCATAAGTCTTCTGGCCTTATACTTTACAGTTTACTCACATTTGCAATAATCTCCATTTACGGCCTGCCATATTTTATTACTTAATTAGCAGCTTGTGAAAAAACCTGCACGATACATATGCAATTTTAGGGACTTTTTTTCCTAGATGTTCACTTACTTTTTATTGGGGTAATGAGACGTGGAATGACAGGAATGACCTTGTTTCCACCGTGTTCCAGCATGTCATGGATTCCTTGACGAGCAAAAAAATCGCATGGAAATGTCATTTCACAAAGCCCCTCAAAAAACAAAGGCAGACAGTAAAGATAGTCCAGCTCTTCAAGTTGTACCTGAAAAAACAAAATAAATAAACAAATAAATACAACTTTTCAGTACTATTAGAATGTGATCAGGCCAAGGGATTATTCACACCATCAACACAGGTATGTTTTGTAAATAATAATTAATTTTGTATCTCAGTAGAATATCATTAAGTCTCAAATAAATTGAAATCCAGAAACATTAGAACTAAAGAAAGGAATTAAAATTAATATTATCCCATAAATTTTACTTCATGATGAGTCAGTACAAGATTCTGATATTCTTGCTTATACATCTTACTTTGTAAGTTACTCACTAAGAATCATACCAGTCATTTAAAGAATAACATTCTATTTATGTCCAAAAATCTGATCTTTACTTTCTCACTTGTGCACTTGAAAGAACAAATAAGAGAAAGAATCCTTAGCCAACAAATATCCAGAAAAGGAATCAATCAATATTTGTATAGAATTTGCAGTTTTCTAGGATCTTGATCTATTTTTATTTCCTATTAATTTCAGGAGCAGAATTCTAAAGAAAAAGCAGAATTCTAAAGAAAGATGGGTCTTTACTGTTAAAAAATGTAGAGGAATTAGGCACCTATTTCCAACAGGAACCTCTCTGTCCAATCCTAGAACACAAAGTTTGCTAACCTTCACTAGCAGTAGACATTGGATTTTGCACTCTATCCTAGTTTTCTTTCCTTTTCCATCTACTCATCAGCACTCCAATGTTACATACAGTCAGGATAGCCAGCGGGAACCAGAAGTTGTTTGCTTTTAGCTGAATACAGCTAAGTGACTCAACAGCAAAGCACTCTCTCTGAACAGAATATGATCCTCAAAATCACTAGGACATCAATCCATCTCTTTAGGCATCTACTATCCATCTTTGAAACATGGCTTAGCTGCTATTCTATTTTCCCCGTGAGATTATATTTTGGAATTGGGTAGATGCTTCCTTCTTCACACCTAACAAGCTTTTGTTTTGGGGCCAGTAATCACATTCTCATTTGAAATGTGGAAGAAAAGTCTGAAATAAAGTGGCCAAGAACTGAACTTGGGTTTTACATTTCTGTGATAAATCCTACAGTCAGCAACTAGCAGACATTCTCTGTTTGCAATCATGATTCTTTTTCCTCCCTGCTTAGCTCTGACAGATCTGAATCCTGGTCCTGTGCATCTTAGCTACTGACTTGACTGCTTCAATTTTTCATGTTGAAACTGATCTATCCATGATAAATGAAAATTAATTGGAACAAATACTTCAAAGTAAATCTTTTACATTTGCTGTAAGCATCACACTATTGGCAGACGTAGCGTCAATTGCATACTTAGTCTCACAGGCACTGATTTTTAATCCCTTAAAGGTGACTAAACAGAAAAATTGCATAATACTTATTCACCTATATGACTGAAATCGAGGCCTTTTAATGAACCATGCAGAAGAAGGAATAAATAAATCCCACATTTCCTGTTTTCACAACACTATATATGACGGCTTCTCTGTAATTTTTGCTCATTAGCTTTTTGTTTCACAATGAAAAATGGCTTTATCAGATGCCTTTAGGATCAATATTCCAGAGTCAATTCAGGAGAAATTTCAAAAATAACTATACCAAGCAACCATGCATGAAGGTTTTTACAAAAGAAGAAACAAAAATATTTAAATTCCTAAGTAGATGAGGTTTGTATTACTTGAGGACATCTAGCATGTTGCGGACAATACTTGTGAGATGGTAAAAGAAGCCTGCCCCCAAAGTCACTGAGAACAGAAGAAAGCAATATAGCAACTGCAAACATCTGGTAACAAGCCTAAATCAGCGGTCTTATTATTCATTACAGCGAGAAATCAGGTAAGAAATGGCCAGGCGGTCAAAAAATCATTGACAAAAAAGCAGGACCACAAAGAAGCAATTTTTTTTCCTGTTCTCTGTCAATAGGACATTAAGACATCCTTCAATATTTTTCATTTAAACTTTTAATTTATAGTTTGCAATATTATTCAATTGCATTTTTTTGTTTTTGAATGTTCTAGTTTCAGAAACTTAAAACCAAAACCTTCAGCAGCTACTTGTGTCTGGGAAAAGCTTTAGACGTGTAAAAGAGAGATACAAGTAGTAATATGGGGGGGGAGGGTTTAAGCAAGGGGTGGTGAATTCACAAGGAAAACCACCTTCATTGGATTAGGTCTTTTTTTTCCTTACATGGGTTTTTGACAGCTCTTTCAAAATTGCAAACTATTTCCATGCAAAAATATTCTTGATGGATACATATCCATGTTAGATTACTGAATGAGGACTTGCAACTATTTTGCTCAAAACGCATAGTAGAATATCTCATTTCTTTTTTTCCCACTCTTTACTTACATATTCTCTAACTGTATCTACCAGCCATCTTTCCTCTCAACGATGTGATATTTCTGATACTCTGAGCAATTTTCTTAGCTGTTCTTTGCCCTTGAAATATATTTTTTCTGTTTCAGGTATAAAGAAAGCTTATGTGTTCAAAAGCTTGACAATGTATTTCAATAAAAGCTATTACCTTTATCTACCGAATCTGTCTTACATTCATACATTACATATACATAGGAATGATATACTAACTTTAAGGTGAATATGATTCCTGGGTTTAAAAACAAATCTGAGTTTTACATGTGACACGAAAGATTTATTATGAAAAAAATCTCTATGAAGTATAGGTATAACAAGCTGTAGATTATGAAGTATTTGTGTGTACTTCTCAGTTAGTTCCAAAGCTGTAAGTGGCTGGCAACTGGAATGGCTCTGAAAAGGACTCTCATTTCTCAGTGTCAGCTGTCCAAGCATACAGCCAATTTTTACTTAGCATTTTGCTGCTCTATAATAACTCCCACAATATGGAAGCCAGAAATATTTTGCCTTACATTCTATAGTGTAAAACACTTCCCTTCTGTGTTTACTATTTAGCATTTAAAAGTGGCTATTATACAGCTGTTCAGAGAAAAATGTGGTTTTTCTGTTTATGCCTACAAAATTCTTTTGTTTTTCACATCCACCCACAAAAAGTGCTGATTAAAGCTCAAATTCTTGGCAAAACCTGTCCATATCTGATAGTAATGTTGCAACTATGGATTTTGAGACAAAATTTCAAAATACTTATTGTGAACTTCTGTACTAGTGGTTTGTAATTTTTGAGAATCTAGACTGAATTTTCAGTAAATAGGACAACTAACACAAATTGACATATTACTATAAAATATGATCACACAAAAAACCAACTGTATTATAATCTGTAAAGTTTGCTGTTTCAAGAAACTTCCATGCTACTGATGTATAGTGCAAGTCCCTAGGTGAAAAAGACACAATATTGAGTTTATAATTGTTGTTTTATCAATACGTATAACTACTGCACAAGATAGGAGGAAACTAATGGCAGTATTGCAGTTAATTTGCCCAATAGAAAATCTCTTCCTATGAAGCAGCTCAAAGTAAGAGGCAAGTCTGCTGTGATAATGAAAAAGCAGATAAAGGGTCTAGATTGTAAATAGCAAAAGTAAACTTTGAGGCTGATCTGCCCACTAGGAGAAGAAAGCGATCTATTTGAGCGAACTTAAGGTGTAGAAGTTTGCCCATAAGGCTGTTACTGGTCTTTCTTAAATAATCATATTTAAAGTAATCTGTTAAACTATAAGGCAAATTTGAGCTTTAGAAGGTAGTGTTTAAGATACATAAACAACTTAATTTTCCATCTCATTTCACACAACTGATTACATAGCACTGTATGCTTTGATATGATTATCCAAAAATAGGATTTGATCTCCTGGAAACACTATATCTAACTGTTTATGTAGTCCTTTAACATCTTTGTCTAAGGCATTAAATTTAGGTATATTAAAAGAAACTCAAATTGTTGGTTTGATAAGGACAAATGGAAGTTTTTGTAAGGATTGTAAAGATTTTGTAAGGATTGTAAAGATTTTGTAAGGATTTTTGCTAAAACAGTAGTTCCTTTTAAGATGTGTTTTTCATTCTATGCCAGATATTTGATCTCTGTTTCTAGGTTAATAGAAAGAGAAAAGCAGAAATATTCTTGAATAATCTCAGTTTTGAACTTCCCTTGTGAATTTTCTTCCAAGATTTCTTTCAACCTTCTTTCAAGATTTCTTTTTTTCTTCCAATCTCCTCTACCCATACTCAACATGAAGCCTGTGCATTTCACATTTTGATTTCTTGCTCGTGGTACATTTCTCTTCATTCATAATGGGATGTTAGTTTTAATCTTCACTATGGAGCAAGTAATGCTCATTAGTATTTTTTCACCTTGATTGGATGGAGTTTTTAACTTCGCTTATGGTACTTATGGTTCAAAGGTCAATTCTACTGTCACATTTAGTCCCTACAAATTTTACAGCAAGAAATTATTCTCTTTTTATTCTTCTGTGTTTCACCTTCCAGTACATACTGCATGGGCTCATGCTACATTTTATTCTAAACTATTACTCGTGCCTATCAAAAAAAAAAAAAAGAGGAAAGTTGTACCTAAATTTAGAGCCTTTTTAATATATCCTGCAGATATCTTACTTCCCAAAAGAAATTAAATAACAAAAGAAAATATTTGCCTGCCATGGTTAATTAAAAGAAGTAATAATAAGAAAGGGTTTTTGAGTCTTACTGTACTAGCTGTCTGAATTCAGCTCTGAAATCACTTCATGCAAAACCAACAGAAAAGATAATAATTTTATATTTTCTGCATCCCCTATTACCTCCATGTTAGCAACAAAAGTAATAAAAATAGTTGTGCAAAGCTAGGGAGAGATACTGTTTTACTATACTTTATATAGCAAGATATTTTACAATAGTAAAATTTCTATAGTATTCTCTAGATCTCGTTGTCACGAAGCTGGAACATGGTAACATTTAAGTCTGAAAACACTGAAGACACTTACAGTACGAAAAGGCTCCCAACTACGACGTGCACCTCAAAGTAAATGTAGTAAATGTAGTTCTAAACTCTATTCTTTTTCTCATTTTAGCAGCATATAATCAACAATTATTTTCTAGCTATTATTCCAATCTCCACAGTGAGATTCCTTCTACATATAGCTTCAAAATGAAGCAACACAATTCTTTGTTCCTGCAGATTAATGGCTTCGTTTACCACTCTCCTTCATTTTTCACTACTTTCTCTCAGCTAACACTGCTGCCTAATCCACGTGGATTCTTTTCAAATTATGCGGAAACACCCATCAAAGAATGTGGCCACTTGCTTTTGGCTCATGCTTGATACATATGAGTGAGAAGCATGACTGAAATAGAAATGGTTTGATCAAAATTAGTTGGCAATATGGAAAAAACAGTCTATTCATAGTCTGCTATAAGCAACAATGGTTAGAACTGAATACGATTAAGCCCTCTGCAACACTATCAAGTACTCGGATTTATGTCATTACAGCAGACATATTCCACAGGTATTATTTGGAGAGCAATTGCTACAACTAATGGTGATGGTCCTGCATATGATAACCAAACATTTTCCTTTCAGTGGCCAAACCTGAAGGTGACAATCTAATCTTATTAGTGTTAATGAGGTGAGGAAAACTAATAGTCAAGAACAAGGTCATATTATTCCCTAAACAACTAGATGATAAATGATTTGGTGAGAAATAGAACCAAGGACAATGGAGATATAGTTCTGTGTAAACCAATCCCCAGCTAGAAAGAGAGTATAAAACCAACCTGAAATTTCTTCCTATAATTGTAACCTAAGAATTAATTTTTATTTAAGAAATGGATTCTCAGCTAGATGTGTAAATCCCTAACAGTCTGTGAGCTATGTAATCCAGATGACAAACTAGGACATTTCAGGAGGGAGGAGATTTCACCCTTCATGCATTTTCATAAACCTTTAAAATTATATTGCCTGGATTTAGATCTAATATACACTTAGCTGTATTATCACACTTGGCTGATTATACAGCTCAGTCAGGTCTTGCCAATATAGCGGAGGGTCAGTGTATCATACAGGAAAAAAAAAAGATGACAAAAAAACCCCTGGATTATGAGATATAGGCCTGATAGTGTGACAGGCAATGTTAAAGTGACAGACTAGTAGCAAGGATTTCTGGTACAGTATAGGAGTTCATCAGTGTGATACAGTAAGACAGGAAAAAGAGTTGAGCAGACTAATTAATCATAATCAGCCATCACCATGATGCAGATGTGAAAAGGGCAAATATTATTTAAAATGTATGAGCCATTTCTAATACAGATAGGAAAGCATTAATGTTACTACACATGACAGTCATGAGTGTTCACCTGTTGACATCATCAGTTTCCCCTAATATGAAATATATGTTATTCTCTTTAATTCTTCATTAGAAATAACACAGACAGGAATACCCCAAACTGAACAAAGCAAAGGAAATTAAGTGGGTTTGAATTTGTTCTTATTTATTTGGACCCTGATCATATTAGATTATCTATGTCAACTAATTTCTAAGGAAGCATGTAAAATACACGCAAAAATATTTGCTTCTAATACAGCAAACAGATGTATACTACACTTCAAGAGTTGCTTTCTTTGAATTGATGGGAATACAAACAGAAGATGAATTCACTCTGAGAAGAGTGCTCTATAAACATGACTGACAAATGTGGAACATACTCAAGAATTACTTACATGAAGTAAATAGTGGACCTCATGATAACCTCAGTAGCAGACAGAACTATCTCCACTACTTCAGAATATATGCTTATCTAAGTTACCTTTGTGTTTGTCCATCCCAATAAAACACATTAAATGTAGTATGTCAGTATAGAACTAATTCAATATTGACTTATCAGAAAAAGTATTCAACTTTTACTGAAAGAATTGCTACTATATTAATAAGATGAAACCTAACACTCATGTTATTTTTCAAGAATTAGTTGTGAAGGTAAATCAGGAGAGAGTGTCAACTTATTCTATCCAGTTTGGAAACCTAGTGAACAAGTAATTGGATTTTTTTGGCATACATTTCCTTTCTTTTTGCAAATTATTCATGCAGAGCTGTCAAGGTAACTTGAAATTCTTTGGTTTTAATAAAAAGAACAAAACCCAGAAAAATTAGACATGAGCAGGTATATTGGGACAAAGACACAGAGAAAGAAAACTTTCTACTATGTAGAGCACAACTGGAATCCAATTTTGTCATAAGTTTCAGACACACACATAGTGAAAGTCTGGCAGTTTTATAGCTTCAGAAATCGTAGCTTATAAAACATGTCATTAAACATTATCATTTGCATTTTTACACACTACAGTTTTTACAAATATACTAAAAATTATTAAACCAGATGTCTCAAAGGGAAATTAGTAATTTTTATACATAAACAGCATTCTGTGAGACTGTATCGCCTTCTGAGTCTTGACATTTATCTCTAGGTAGGAAAGAGGGAAGAGTGGTCATAACAGAGTAAAGCAGAGGTACTGTATTCACTCTCCCCAGCAAAAAAATAAGAGATATTTCTTCAAATGACTTAAGGTGACTGTACATTAATATCTTACTTTGGAGACATCATTCAATTTCAAAGTTGATCCAAACAGGGAATAGTTACATTTTGTAACAAAAGCATGTGTGCAGCCAATATGGTATTGCATTTAGATGTGATTAATCTCTTTCTTTTTAAGCCTTTCTCATTATTCCTTTATTTAGAGCAAAGTAAACTGGTCACTGATGGTTTCCTACAGGAACCCTGCAGGAACAGGCATGTTATGCTCTTGGTCCCAAATTCCAAAAAATGCATTGCCATGGAATTTCTGAGCATTGTCACAGAAAAATAACATCATACCTATTATACACCAGTTATAATTTGCAAGTTTTAATGTGTTATTCCTGTACCACCAACATTGGAAAAATTCTTCCCTCACATTTTATTAATCTCAACAGATGTAACCGTTTATTTGTGGATTGCAATATTATTAAGCAAGGAAAATTGTACAAAACAGGAAGGAAGATATAGTCCATACTCTATTAATTCATTATTCTTATTCATTTCTCACAGCATTTGCAAAATTCTTGTAATGAGACCAACCATTTTTCCGGACGATTTTTTAAAGTTATCTACATTTCTCAGAAGTATAATCAGAATCCTACATGCTCAAGAGCCCAGTGACTTAATTGTTGGCTCGTAAGTTTAGCAAGAACTGAGAAGCTGGCTTGCAACACTAAATAAAGGTCTCATATCTCTCTCTTTCTTATGAAACAGGCTTGCTAGACAAAGCATTGTTCTGTAGACCATGATGTACAGATTCAGCTTGTTGAAAGCAATCTAAGGAGCAGTTATAAAAGTTGTCAAAACAATAGATAGAAGATATCTGGCTCTGCTGATATTGAATTAGGATTTCAAAAAGCTTTCCATAGAGTCCTTTTCAGGAGGTTATTAAGTTAGTAGCCACAGGAGGCAAAATGAAGCCCTTTCATGAATTAAAAGCTGGTTACAGTAGAAGCAGCAAAGGGGCTAATGTTGCTGCTTAGTATATTATCACAGGCAAACACAATTCTGAATTAAAAGTATGATAAAAATTATGGAATACTGCAAAGATTTGAAATTGACTAACAAAATGAAATTATTTACCAGTGTGGTACAGATAGAATGCAAGATAGAAAAGTAGAAACAATAAATCAGTTTTATAACTTACAATGCTGCAGCTTCTGACTATTGCGTTGATTAATATTGAGGCCAAATCATGTTGCTAACCATGAAACATGCAGGAAAGTTGGTTCAGATTTCAAAGAGTTGCAGTTAGCAGTCTAGTCTGATTTGGAAAAAGTCTGGCCTGGCACAAAGTTCAACAACATAGGCAGTATTAAGGAAGATTACTTTCTAATAGGCGTACTTTCTTGAATATAAGTTTTTAAAGCCTTCAAGAAAATGAATACTTTATAAAATTTAATTTTTGTAATCCCTTTTCTAACTGCTACCATCTTGGATCTTCTGGAAGCCATAAAAAAATCTGAATTGTGAAACACCATTGTGTAAGAAGACCTAAAGTGATACATACAGTGCCAGTCAAGGAAATACGATAAGGATTTTTACAGGCTCTAGTAACACAGTTTTCTCCAACAGCTTCAGGGAAGAAGTTCATTAAGTGCATACAGAAAATGAGGATTATCTGGGAGGAAAGTGAGAACAGTGGCAATAGTTCTCTCTAGGTCTGGATCTCTTCTTATGAGATTTGCTCTCTGCTTGCTTTGTCAGTGGAATCATAGACTCATAGAATCACTTTGTTGGAAAAGACCTTTGAGATCATCGAGACCTGTACATTACTACAACACATCCCTAAGCACTACTTCTACCTATCTTTTAAACACCCCCAAGGATGGCAATTCAACCAGATCCCATGAGCCTTTCTCCTCTCGAAGGGCAGCAATGCAGGGGAAGGCATTTGCCATAGAAGGTCAGCCCATCCACTGCTGATTCATCCTGGTTCTATTAATGCCATACTGGCATTGCAATGTGTCACATTGCCCTACGTAGGAGTTCTTGACTGGAGCTAAATAAAAGTTTCTGCTAACTGAACAGAATTATCTGAGGTGTCACAAAGAGTACTCCTCATAGAAGTTTGGTGCACAAATTCACCTAATTTTGGATGAATATAAGTTTCCTTCTTTTGGTTATACCCCTTCCATCTAATGGCCACACAAGCTGATATCTACATATTTTAAATGCATATAGTAAAATGTAATAGCATGGGTTCAGATGAGGGAATAATTTGTCACAGCAAATTGTGTTATATAAAATACTGTAAAGCAAGTCATTACTGCCAGCACATTTGCTTAACTTACTGCTAAAAGGAAATCAACACAACAACATCAGTTTAAAAATCAAAACACTGACATCTAGTTGATCTTTTCCCAGACAAACTATTCCATTTTAAAAATCTAGTCACAAGTATAAGTAGGGCGCACAAGCTACTGGACATTCCTCCACTTCTTAGAAGCCCTACCATAGGACTCCAACTGAACTTTATTTTCCTACTGATTAAGCTTAATTAAAGATCAAAGATGGGTAAAGGTGACCCAATTACTCAGAACTTCTAATTGTATCTCTCTAAAGCTAAAATAACTAAGTAGCAACTCGAATTTCAACTGAGTTCAAGAAACTGTTTAGATTGCACACAATACCTTTTGCTCAGTATATGAATTTTAATGGTATTTCATGTAAAAATGCATCACAGTAATATTTAATATTCTTTAGGGTATAATCTATGATGAAATGTATAAAACCACTTGTTTTTCACAGAAGTGGATAAGGTTTCTTCAGTAACTGGAATATCTTAACATGTGTATGCCTCTTTAACATCGGAATCCTTCACTCTGCTAGAATAGATTATAGACACTAGAAAAAACACATTTCCAGCAAGGAGAAGTCAAGCACATACTAAAAGTGTCTGACCTACCCTGTGGCTTCTTCAAAGTCACAGTAACTAGATTAAGGTCTGTTCTGATTCACAGGGTATCTTAAAAGGGGAAACTTTGTTTAAATCCTTGATAATGTTTAAGACCGAGGAACTTTCAGAAGCTGTATGTCTGTGGCATATGTTGGCAAAGTAATTCAAGAATAATACAGAGGAAAACCAAAGCATTCTCACTGCTTGTGGTTTTGAGAAGGAGAATGGACTGAGAGCAGTTTTGGAGCAGAGGGCTAAGAAGAAAAGGTCAGCCACCAGAAATCCTTTGTTCTGTGTCCTCCAAGACTCATGAAAGATGACTCTGAAGTTACTTCACACTTTCCAGACATGGTCTGGTGGAATGAAATACCTGAGACAATGTGCTAGCAAAGCTGAAAAGTCCTCAAAGGTAAACTGCAGACAGGTGACTGAAATTCTAAATTAACCAATTCCAGACATTGACAGTGCCTCAGAAACAGAAGGGACTACTACACCATCTGTTGGATGATGCCAAACTCTGTGAAGGTGTTGTCATCTCTATTTCAAGAGTGAACCATGAAACAATATAGCCAGAATATTGTTGTAAATTTCAAGGTCAGAATTTGGAACACATAGATTGGGAAAAGATTAAAATCCTCATTTTATGAAAATCAGTGCTATTCCGAAGAAGTCAAACCTCAAGATTAACATATAATTTTCAGAACTGAGAATTTACAGAGTGACTAATAGATGTTTGCATGAATTATAGTGATATGGTGCTGTGTCAGTGCTCAAGGTCATACAATGACCCTGTTAGTTTTCTACAATAAATGTGGACGTTGGCATGACTTATGCAAACAGAGGTGGAGTGAAGAACACAAATAAGTTTGCATGAAATAAATCAATAGAAGTCTGCTTACCTAACTTCTTAGTAGTCTATTAAATATATGAATATATAGATGAACAAAATGGTGCAGGTTTATCACTCAAGACTATTAGGCAAGTTAGGTCTTTAATTATAATTCTTTTGTTTCAATGCTAAATCTATTTTTAGTGTCCAGAGTCCTTCTTACATTTTGAGGATGTACTTTGTAGGTGTATCTATAGTCTTTATAGAAATCAGTGAAGTATTATTTTTAAAATATAGGTACTTAAAATCAGAAGATACTGCAGATATTGTGGCAGTGGTTGCCAATATAAAATCCTAACATAAGGACAATGAAGTGGATAGGCAATGAATTGAAAATAAGACAATAATATTTTGGATATACATTAATAACAACAATAATTTGAATTTGCACCGCAAATTTAAAACTTGTTCTTAATCCACTCCTTTCAAAAGCAGGAGCCATTAAGAAAAAAGCTAAATCTTGCATTGTTAGCTCAAAATTAGACTTCTCCCTATAAAAAATGAGGATCATGTTTACTGAGGTAATTTAGTACTCTACAAATCTGCCACAGCAATGCTTTAAATTTGAACAAACCAGAATACTGACTCAAGATTTTTTTTTCAGACTAGACTAATCTCTTCTTAAAATTATGTGAGAGGGAAAACTACCACAGAGTCTCAGATAAATAATGACTGTAGACTATGACAATGATAGCTCTGGTTGATTTTTATTTTCTTTGAAATTAATAAATCATGTAAACCAGAGACAAATCTGTGGGAAGTAAACTGAACTTAAGTAAAATAACTAACAGCAAAACGGTTGCTAGCACTGTACTTTATTATCTCCCAAATCTCAAGAATTACATTATATAAAATCTAGCATCCGCAAGTCAGGGTGTATTTAGCAGGATCATTGCACAGTTCTTTGTCTTTTCTGTTCTGTTCATCACTGAAAGATGAACTGTGTCTTTCAGTGTATGGCAAACTGAATTTGAAAAAAAACAGGTTTTTAATAATTTAGTTTTTACTAGATGAAATGAGATTGGATCATTGAATTTGTAAACTGTCCTTGAAAAAAATATACCCATCAGGGCAATAAATCACATTGCATCTGTCTGTGTCATGGTATTGATATGCATCCCACATATGTATCTTTAGACATTTACTTAATAAGATTTTCCATTTATACTTCTAGGAGTTATGTCTTTAAGAGAGTTCCTGGGCTCACTAGGAATGCTGTTCTATTTTGATATTGACCAGGAGAATAAGAGACAATAAATTTTGCAGAGAAAACTTGAGAAATCATACATATAATTATACATATGATTTTTTTTCTTTTCAAACACTTTGTTGGCTATAGCTACTTTCATTCACAGTTAAGCAGCATAGATAAATAAGTAATATCAGTAAATTGGACATAAAAGTTAAATGCACCAATGTCAAATATAAAGATAAGATTACAAGCTTAGAAAATACGCAATTGGTTCCCAAGTCATATGAAATAGAACTGTATAACGGGAAGAAAGGAAGTAAATGTAGGTAAAATTTATGCAGACATATGGTTTTATGCTAATTAATAGTTATTCAATCAGTTCTCATGTCCTATGTATTTTTATTTGTTAATAGGGTTGTAGAGTTTGGGTAGCCTTATTAATGCAATCATTCGTATGCAGACTCTAAAGAGAAAAGAAAGTAACTTTGAAAACCATAGACCAATGACTAAGATCTGGTCATTATCCATCTAATTCCTTTTTCTCAAATACAATCATCCAGAAGTCATTAAATACTAACAATATAAATTCTGTGAATCTATGCAAAGTAAATGGAGGGTGTTTTTTTATTTTAAAGTAATCTTCAAAACAAAGTTAATGATAATGCTAAAGACCTCTGACTAGAAAGGCAAGATCACTTTTCTACTGCCAGTAGAAAAGCTCACTGCTACAGTACAGATTCTAATGGACAGACAAAAAAAAGGTCTCAGGATGGAAGTAAACAACCAAAGATAGATAAGAAATTAACATTTTTATTTGAATACTGGGTATCCTAGATAGGTTTTGATACAGGAAATGTAAGAGAAGTTGTCGATAGAGTTGTTCTAAATTCAGGCACTGCTAACATCATCAGGAGCAGAAGCTTCACTGATACTTGTTTTATTACCGTCTCCTAATCGAGCTATAGCCTGAATAAGCTGCAGTATAGTCAGTATATGGGAAGAAATGTGTTACAAACCATTCTTTGAAAAAACAGTTCAAAGGCAATACATAGGCGACTAAATACACTATCACTAATCAATTTGAGTTTACTGAATTTGTACACATACTTATCAAGCACAGGAGAGCTTGATAAGACACACTGCTAGAATATAAATAGACTTCACTAATACAATGAGAATCTCAGATTTTTTAGAAGCCTCAGTAGACAATAATCATGCAATAAAGTAATTCCTTGTGCTTTTTCTTCCACAGACCTATTTTCTTAGCAATCACTATAACATAGTGGATTTGCAATGCAGTATAGTGTAGTCTTAGTAATCTCACTAGGAATTCTGCACTTGTTTTGAGGGGCTGGAGGGCAGACAGGCTACCATGGACTGAGTCCCAAAGCAATAGCACTATACTTGGGCTTAATCACCCAACTTATTTTACTGTCTGCTTAGCTACCAAAATAGTGCTACATATAAATGCAAATTATGATCTATTTTTTAAACTAGTCTACAAATGTTTTTAATATTGGTGTATTTTATTAAAAAGTAACTACAATTTTTGCATAGCTATATAAAGTTTTATATTATTGTAATGTTAGATCAGTAGCTTAATTTGCTGTCTGGAAGATATAGTGAAATAAGCATCAATGACAGATTTTTGTACAGGAATCTCTCTTTGGACTAAGCTGAGGCATTTGCCAAAATGAGTACACTGACACTGTCTCTATTGTCACAGCATTAGGACAGTAAAATAAATTTTGCTGTGGAACAAGCTAAAACCAAAACCTTATCAACACAATTTTCTTTGTTGGGAGTGTGTTTTATTTGTCAATGAAGTTTTGTCACCCTAGTGCAATAAGCCTCCAGGCTGCTTGTAAACTCAGTTGGGATTGAAAGGCCAATATAAACATCTATTTATATGAAATGTAATGTAAATCCAAAAAGTGGAATAATAAATGAGAAGGAAAATGGAATCTGATAAAGATTTATATTAATAGCTGTCAAATGGGCTGTGGAAAGTAAACTTGAAAACAAGGTGCATAGATCTTGCTGAATCACTATAGAAAAGCTATGACAATATTCTTTTTTATTATTTTCCATACCAATATTAGGTATCAGTTATGCCTAACAACACCTCAAGAGCCACACAATTATCCAAACTTCTGCAGGAATCCAAAGTAGTTTTAAGTAGGTAATTATTCAAAATTCTCATAACAATTTTTTAAAGTAAAAAAAATATTTTCATTATTTTAATGATCCAAATTATATTTGATAGAGCATTCAGTGGCTGCTACAGTACTTAAAGTTTTGTTCCTATAACACGAAACTCAGAAAGATCAATTAAACCTTATGATACTACAACTTCATCTGCTCACACTAGACAAGCATTCAAGATGGATATTCTCATAGAATAATGAACACTAAAAATAATTAAACTTATTGGGATTTAAGTGATCATAATAAAATTTCAGACTTAATATTCAGTTAAGATTGATGTTTCTGTTTTTATCTCCCATGGCATTATCATTATAACAAAAGATGTCTTCCAGAGCATACCTAAAAAGACTAAAATAAGATTCCTAATATTTAGATACCAACTGTTTCCCAGCGTAAAAACATTGCTGTTTTGCTGTAGCACACAGTAAAGAATATACCCACTAGAAACAAAAAAACAACAAAAAAACCTCAAAAGAAACACAAAAGGGGAATTAACAAACCGATTAGTGACAGGCTAGATTTTATACTACAGAGAGACAGCAAAAAAAAGGCATATTTAATCCATCTGTTTGCAAATAAAAATGAACATCTACGTGCATTGAAGGGTAAGTTATGAAAAAAGCTCCTCATTAGTTGTCAGCTCAGAGTAACTTCAAAAGCAGTCCCTGAGCATCCAGTAATATCTTTCTGACAACCTCCTTATCTCTTTACAAGCTGTTGTGAGACCTGAATCAAACCAGCATGTCATGAAAGCTGCTTTCTAACAGTGTAAATCAAAGGAATCACATATGCCTGATCAGTTAACTACTCCTTTTCAGATCATGGCAAGTTAAGTTTATAACATGAAAAAAATCACAGACAGGCAATCTACTTCTGTCACCTGAACCTGTTTTTTTTTACTATACTGAAAATCCCGGATATACATTAAAGATGATTTAAATATACAACTAAAAACTTCAAACCTTTCTAACTGAATTGTGTATTCCACATTTCCACATTTAAACATTACATTTAGAAGGCAGAGTTAGAAAATTGCCTTGGATTAAACTTTCACTTTCCAGTGCTTTCATGTGACATATTACTACTATCTGCATTCACATCTGCGTTGTAAACATATTTGCATTGACAGCTTCCTGAACACATTGCTTCAATACAAATTCAGGCTGAGAAGGCTGAAACTGCTTAAGTATTTGTTACAGAACACTTCAGAACTCGACATAAAGTCATATACGTGGTCTAAATATTTTCACTTGTAGAAAAGAAGGAGTTACAGGAAAGTTTAACTTTGCCTCATTTTTGTACCTTTGAAAATTGCCCAAACCTGCAAAATTCTATTTGTTCTCCTTCTTTGCTCATATAGAGAAAGAGAATAAGGCAATGTGACTTTTAAGTAATAATTGTGGTACATTCCAGACTAAATAAAGAACATCATTACCCATGGAGCACATACAAGCCCATGTGTTTATGTATATTCCTTCCTTTTTCTCAACAGTGCACAAAGAAGACAAGGAAAGGACTTCCATCCTTTTGAAATCAAGGTTTCCAGTCATGGTTAAAAATGCTCTCCAAATGGCAGAGAGAGTAGGAAACCACTGACATGAGCAAAGTGGAAGAAAACACCTAATTTGTTGAACAAGAGAGTTTCACATCCTCAGCCCTGCAGTCTCCAGAAAATCCTCATTAGCTGTGGCACAGTTCTGGAAATGCTTCTAATAAGATCCTCTAGTTTTAATCAGCCTACTCCAACCATCTACCATGTCCATGTTTAATTCATCTGTTCCTACATTGACTCATAGAATTATTTAGGTTGGAAAAGACTCTTAAGATCATTGAGTCCAAATGTTTGTAGTATTAACTGAGAGAAGAAAGTTTAAGATCTGGTATTACACACTTATCTGGCCAAACCATAAAATAAATTCCCAATTTTTCAGAAACAATTTAATGCTATAAATTTTATTTCACACATTGTAGATGTAAATATTAGATGGCAGGCATCTGATTGTTCATGCTTTCTGAGAGTTGGTATTTTCAGCACTAATTTTTCTGCTTTCAAAATTCAAGAGGTTTTAGAGAAAGGTGCCAGCTTCAGTGTTATCAGTAGAATTCTGCACAACTGATTTCATACTTTGAGTCTCATCTAATTTTTCCCTTAATCCACTTCTTTTTTTGTGGTTTTACAGTCTCTTCATAAATTCTTCTAAAACTACTAGCATGCAGACATTTAACGTGACAAGACAAAAATTAAACTGTGAAATTAATAGTTTCAAGTATCTGAAACTTGAATGCCTAAAATTAATCTGAAAATCTGAATACTGAAATAAACAGCTTTGTAAAGGCAATTCCCATATCAAAAGAACATTGTGGGTGTTAAAACAAAAAGTTTCAGTATCGCCTAAGATTTCTGTAACTTCAATATGCATTTGACAGTAAGACTTTAAGGGTCACAATAGTTTTAAAAATCAAGAGGTTTCTTTTAATTAGTATTAATAATGCTTGAAAGACACTTTTTTATTCACTGAAAAACCTATATTGCAGTAATTTAATGAGACTTTTTGATAACAAAGAAAAAATTTTTATAATATGACCCACTACCTTGCAAGACTTACTAAAATAATCCATTCAAAGGTCAGAATAATTTTTGCTGTCATAATATTCTATGTTTGCTGTTACATCATGTCCTACAACAAGAAGTCCTAAAACCCTTAAAAGAATCAAGACACACATATATACACATATCCACATTCTGTTTTCTTCAGTTGCTGTTATGTTCAGTAGTATTAATGATTTTTTTTTACTTACAGCGATGTTAAAGATGAGGTAATAGTTTGGATCTAGCTTTAGAAAAACCCTGATTTTTAAGCTATCTCCTCCGAAAACTGTGTGAGCTCTGTGGTAGCAACAGAGAACTTTTCTGAGTATAGTTTTGGGCAGAGTATGTTTTGTGTTTGTGAATGAGGCAGGACAATTTTTGAAGGACATAAACAACTTCTAGAAAAAAGACAAAACCTCTGGCATACATGTTCTAGGAAAAAGCTTGAAATTAGGCTTTTAGCGTAGAGTGAAGACTAAAGAAGTAGGTATCATGAGTAAATTTGTTTCTAGTTGTTGAATTCTTGTGTTTAGAAAAGCAGCACCTAAATTGTCTTGTAAATAAATAAAATTGCATTAAAATAATAGAATCATAGAATAGTTAGGGTTGGAAGGGACCTTGAAGATCAGCCCAGGCTCCCACTGATCCTAACGTCACTGATGAGTTCGCTTGTATTGGTGACCGTAAGGTCCAGTGTTGCTTCTCCTCGGGTGGGGGGCTCTTATCAGTTGGACTAAGAAATTATCTTTGATGCGCTCTAGGAGTCTCCTGGATTGCCTACAGCTTGCTGTGCTACTTCTCCAGCATATGTCTGGGTGGTTGAAGTCCCCAAGCAGGATGAGAGCTTGCGAGCACGAAGCCTCCTGTAGCTGGAGGAAGAAGGCTTCATCAGTTGTCTCTCCTTGACCAGGTGGCCTGTAGTATACACCAACCACAAGGTTCCCGTTGATTCTAACATCTTTAATTTTTACTCACAAGCTTTCAACCTGTTTGTGGCTACTCTTCAACGACA